>NC_092628.1:9543934-9669594 GCF_039555335.1 Amphiura filiformis
ATGGATCTACGATTAGCTTTGGTCGTGTGGGCGTAAACGCGTGAGTTTTATGTACGGATAAAAAATCGTCCATCCATAAATATGTCACGTAGTCTAAGTTTGTGTCATAATTATTGCACGACCAAGCACAAAATAATTGATAGACTCGTACCGTGTCATGAATTGAAAATGATATTTAGCAGTTGTCATGCACAAATCCATGATCGGTTTAATTAACTTACAGTTACGAAGTGCTTGACACGAAACAAAGTGTGTAGGAATATAATATTCAATGGAGAGGTGTATTTTCCCCAGGATCTCCACACATGCATTATACATATTTTATGACTGTGTCCCCCTGGGTTAGCAACATCTGATCGCTGCACTGCATCGATAGTTTTCTTAAAAGTGATTGCATTATATGCACTTTTATTCCCCAGATTTATTTGTTCCTTTGCCACGGTTGTTTGATGGCATGTAAAACTGAGTCATTTTAATGACAAGTTGAACAATGACGGCGCTATTTATCCAAAACCTTGTTTGCTTCTTTACAAGAAGAAGACACTTGTAAAATGGTATTAGAATATCCGCAAACAGACTAACAAATGACAAGTGAATTTTCAAAAAACTTTTTATCATGGAATGTTAGGTATAACTCATATTAATTGGCTAATTTAAATTTAAAATATATGTAAATAGCGCCCTCAATTTGCACATCAATGTACAGTTTATAGAATTAAATTTACCATAAAAAGCAGAAAAAGATGAATAACTTGATATAGAAACGAAAATCTATGTTAAGAATTGCTAAGAATGCGCATATACAATTTATTAGTGTGATAGCTGTTGGTATTATTCAGGTCTAGAATTGAACATTATAATAATGTTTTGTTAAACAAATTAATAAATGAAAACATCAAACAGCCGTGTTGCCATGATTTAAATAACCATAACCATGCCCATAATTTTTTTTCCTACATATATACAGGTGGCGAATTTACCCAGTCTGTTGGTGGTGTTTACGACATCTCCAATCTCGACCGCCTCGGCTCATCCGAAGTACAGCAGGTCCAGATTGTCGTGGATGGAGTGGGCAAATTGATTGAGTTGGAAAAGTGCCTAGAAGAGGGCGAGAGTATTGCTGATAAATTGCCTGGCCTGCCTGAGGAGCATAAACCAAAGGAGTAAGACCGTAAGCAAGATACAGGAAGGGTTAATATTGAATCATTGAATGTAATCAGTGGTTACAGGGTCGCCGTGTAGCAAGTTAAACTAAACTAAATTATTGCATGCAGATCGAGGCAACCTGTAGCTATATGCAATTAATTCCGAGATGATAACGGAAGTAGTTCGCATATGTGATGCGATCAAGCAAAATCAGTCGGAACTCGGAAATATTGATTTTGAGATATAGCCAAACAAAGGCAATATTTCCTTTTGTTTCCTATTGTTTTGGAAGCGCTTTAATTGCTCATATCTTTGGAACTGGTTGTTCAATTTCAATGGGGGTTTCTGCAAAATCCAGCTTCGTAAATCCTTTTTACTAGCCTATAAGAAACTGAAAATTTATTATTGCCGAGTTCCGACTGATTTTGCTTGATCGCATCACATATTACGTCACCTGTCAATCAACTCAGAGATGTCTGAGAAAGGTTTTTAACAGAGATTTGTTGTGATGACTGAATTTCTGAACGCATCGGGAAAACAGCGTGCCCTATGGTTAGTTTTTCACCTTCAAACATACGCAAGCCTTCTCAAAAATTAGGTCATGGTAATCATGGTAATACGTGTAATAGGACAATTCCTTTGTATTACAGTATGTCTGTAATGCCTCGAAAAATTGTTGTTGTTTTTTTGCCTTGTAAATGTACTGACATCGCCCGCATATTTTGCTCAACCCTTTCTCCGATGAGGGCACCAGATGAATCAACCTCTTTTTTATATATGCGCTACTTTATGCCAATCACGAGCCGAGGGAGTTTGATTGACAAACGCAAAATAGATTCTTTATTTCTGACTTTTATAGTGTTTATCAATAAATCTACTTCCGGTTCCAGAATGTTTCTATATTCTTAATCATTGGTAATTGAGGATGTAATAGTATTCAAGATCAAGTGGAACCTATCCTGTTGTTAAACTGGGGTTTGAAAACAAATTAAAGGGGTTTTTCTGCAATTTACTGATCAATATACACAATGATACATTTTTGAAAAGCAAATATTTTCATGACCAATCAAATTTTGCACATGCATTTCGAATGTTTATTATTCAATAAATTATTATTGATCAATCAAGTAAACGTATTGATGTTATACATTGTATTTTGTCTAGAGTTTGTTATGTTAAGCTTCTAGGCAGTGATGCCTGGGGTGAGACCCCGGGGTGAGAGAGACGGGCCCTGGCCCTCCTTTAGATTCTTCAAATGGTTCTTTAACCCTTTGAAGAAACCCCTTGTGGAACAATTTCCGCCTTTTTAGAACCCTTTGTTATAGAACCATTGAGGGTTTTATAATATAGAGGACAGACTTCAGAACCTGTTTTCTGAGAGTGCACGTTCAATAATTAATACATCTTACCTAATGTGTCCATTTTGGCGGAATATTAACTCCTCAACAAAATGTTTGGAGAGGGTTCAAGCATCTATACCTCAGATCATTTGTGACATACCGTATTCACTCGATAGTTAGCACATGTGCTTACTATCGAGGGCTTTTGAAAACGTGCAAAAACGAAAAAAAATGAACAGCGCCATCCACAAAAGTGACAAAAGTGTAAAGGGTTTTGAGCAAATCATCGATACACATAGCTATATACGAACAATTAAACCTACGATTTTGTGTGTTAACTACATTAGCTCAGTTGGTAAAGCGACAGACTTTTAATCATCTTAAGAAGAGCGAACTGAGCAGGAGTTCGCTTTGTTTTTATTTTGGGGTTTGAGCTTTTCTTGATAAATTTAATCTTTGTTTTTCATTTTGTTTCTTTATTGTTTTTTATTTGCTTTATTTTGTTTTGTTTTTCCTTTTCTTTTCTTTTTCTCCTTTCTTTCTTTTTTGTTCTATTCATACTGGGGTCATGGGTTATTTATTCAAAACGTACCTATATACGAACAATTCAACCTGCAAATGTATGTCTGAACCCCATTAGCTCAGTTTGGAAAACGCTGGACTTCGAGACTCGATTGAGTTCAAATCTGTTCAGTGTTTCACTATTTAGATTTTTTTTTCTCTGCCATGTTTGTTTTACAGGTCTTTTTTTAACTACGAATATAGGCCTACATTTGACAATTCTTGAAGGTTTTTTTGTGGGCTTTTTATTTTTTATTTATTTATTTATTTATTTTTATCAAAGGAACAATTAGAGATCAGTTGGATTAAAAGTGGAGTGGTTACATAACTCCTTGGTAACTGGATCACGCACCTTTTTGAAGGCAAATAAATACGCTAATTTCGTTCTAATAGACAAAGAGATAATCGGATTACACGTAACACTTCGCTGGCGAATAATTGGATCAACTTTAAAATTACACCCCTACATCCAATTTCATGCATTTCTACACCCATGCATGCTACACCTCAATGGCAGATATAGCTGCTGGGACACAATAGAACAATAAATGGCGTTGAATGCCATAGACTTTGTGTTGCGATCATATCGATCGAGTGGTGCAGAACTCAAAAGCGTGATCCAGCTGACAGTGATAATCGGGGCGCAAATAACCATAGTAGCTGAAGGCGCCATTAAACTCAAAGAAAGACAGTGATAATCGGATTACACGTAACATTTCCCTTGCGAATTGTTACGCATAGTCGTGCTAAAAGTCGGTCGATACATGTTGAACTCAGCACAATTCAGAAATACGCGTTTTTGCTTTGAAAATTCTCGGTCAAATAAAAAAACTTTTTTTTTCAGTAATGTTGAATAAAAACATAGTTCTTGGACATACATTTGAAAAAAATCCCGGTGTTAAAATTAGGCACGAAATTGTTTCCTGTTTGATTTTGATAGGACTCAGCTTCACCTAGACTGCGGAACTTAGTCCTCAATGATAGTCAGTCATTTATCTTTTGGTCGTTATATGACTATCATGATACATCTCCGAGGAGCAATTTCAGACAATTGCTTGGGATTACTGGGGCAGAGGTTAATTGAATCCTTTCATGACCACTGATGCATAGTCAAGTCTGACCAGGACACTCGGCACGAATTGAAAGACCATGTCACTCTCGACAAAAGAATGCATGCATGTCAAAGGTCATACGACACCAATTGGTGTTTGTTATGCTCATCGAAATATGTACAGTAGTTCCCTTCATTGTAATGTCCTTCCATACTTCTCCAACCCACTTGGTGATCAGAATTCGTCTTTGGCTTGCTGTTATGTCATTGTTGGCGTATTTTTGGCCATTTAATCAGGGACTGGAAACAGATTATTGTCAAGCTATTATCAGTTAGCAGCCTGCACAACCGATTCTTTTGTTTGGCAAGGCTCACTCAGTCATTTAATGAGGCAATACAAACGATCGAATTTGGTGTTGAAATGAGCTAAATTTTTAGTTACACCTTTTCGATGTAAAATTAATTTTCTCGGCCAAATGAAAAGCAATCATTTTCATTTTTTCAGTAAATGTCAGGAAAAATTGTAGTGCTTGATACTGTATTTTTTTTTCAAATTTCTAGTGTTAAACTTAGGCGTGAAATTTAGTCATTTAGTGTAAGATTTTCGATTTTGATAGGCTTAAACTCTGTCCGCGAGCCTTTTTTTGGATCAACCTTTTAGCTTTTCAAAGTAAGATAGTTCGCTAATGAAGGATTTTTCCCAACTTTCTAACGCACATCACCGTGAGCGATATATCATAGTTTTGTCAGAATTTGCGTTTTCATTTCACTATTTTAACTGCCGGCTGACCATTTTCAAAATCAACGAGTGAAATCTAAGGCTAATACTAGCATTGTGGATCGATATCCCTGGGTTTAATAGGAATACCGGCATGGCTACAGTGTTGCTAGAACTTCAATATAGCAAAGAAATTCCCAGGCCTATAGCGCTCCTACTGATCATGTTTAACCAGAACACTCAATTGGGGATTTGGGCTACCAAATCGCTGGTCGGGCAATTTGCTTTCAATGGAAAATTGACCTGGATAAACAACAAAGGAAATATCGACTATTTCTGTTGGTTGCTCTCGAGATAAAAGCACTGAGTTAGACATTTTCGGAGTATGAAGGAAAAAGGGTAAAATAAAACGGAAATTCTAACAAAACTATAATATATAGACCCACACGATGTGCTTTACAGAGGTGGGAAATATCTTTCTTTAGCAAACTATATTAGTTTGAGACGCTAAAAATGAATTCCATAAAAAGCTCGCGTGCGAACTGAAGGCCTATAAAAATCAAAAATATCACACTAAAAGACACAATTTGATGCTTAATTTTAACACCAGGATTTGTAAAAAAAATGTATATCCAAGCACAAAGTTTTTAACTGACATTACTGAAGAAAAAAAAATATTGCTTTATATTTGACCGAGAAAATTAATTTCATAGCAAAAAGGTGTATCTCTGAATTGTGCTGATTTTAACATGTATCGATCGACTTTCAGCGCGACTAAGCATTTCTAAAGAATCGGTTGTGCAGGCTGCTAACTGTTATTATCAGATTATCTTTTCGACCTTCGATTGTATGCGAGTTGCGCCGAGTGCGCTATGTTTGAATTTTATTATTTACTCATGTTGCCCTACTAAATATAAAAAACATCAAAATATTCCAATATCTTTTTTAAGTTATGTAAAATTGTGTAAAATGTCTATCCTTTGTCGAACACAATTTCTGTGTAGCATGGAAAATCATTTACATAGGATTTTGAAGACAAAACGTGATAATTTTGTGGATATACAGAATGCTAGAACAAACAAAATTATATTTTTTCTGGAATGTGTACACCGTACGCTTGGTATTCCTACTGATTTCGATACTGAAATAATTCTTAAGATGATGTTCTTTGAAGATTTATGTTGGCATTTCTAGAGTCTGTCATTATAGGCAAACATGTAGGCTCATTTCGCAATGTACAAGACAAGCCACGCGCTGTGTTGTAACTGTGCTTGGATTCGTACCAGGGTCTATTGATCAACGTATTATTCATGCTTGCTCAACTGAGGATAATTTGTAAACCAGCAACTCGCATGGTACAATGGGTGGAAGCCGTTTAGGGCGAGTTTCCCGACAGGAGTCTTATTAAGCCGTAGTCTTAAGGTGGCCTTGAGGCTACTAAGCCTAGCCCGCTCTCGAAGCCCGAGTCTTAACTCTAGCCGGATTTCTTCAACGCAAATTCAACCTAGTCTTAGTGGCCTGGTAGGCTTAACGCTTGACAACCTCGTCCCTTTCAACCAACGACTTAATTGTATAGGCTGTTGGAGGTAGATGTACATAAGCTGTGGTCCTCACGGTTTACCGTACTAACAAGGTTGCCGTCTCATTATCGCAATGTTCCCGGCGCAAAGACTAGCCTGGACCCGCGGTCTTGTGCTTGGGCTTATACCATACACAACTTGATGCAAGAATATTGTGTCTGTTTTTGTGTCTTTTATGTATTATTTTATTTCCACTTGACTTTTTATGAGTCCAACTTGTATGAATGATACGTCTATGCTTTATACTCGTGATTCTTTCTTTGCATCCCAAAAAGGGTACAAATGTAAGCCTAATGGAAAGGAATCTGTGATTCCCCTAAAAAGGAAAGCAACCAACGTGCTATCTACTGCTGATATCAGTAGTCTTCTCAGATCTCACATGAAGCTATCTGTTGGTACAATATTTATAATTATTTAAGTAGAAGATATAGCAATATTATATGCATCTTATCCGTAAATTCAGTTTTAATACTGCATGCATTATTGTTTCGTGTCAAATATTTACTATATCTTTACCAATTTTGTCCTACTTCTATTGTATTAAATTGATGTCCAACCTGGTATAATATAGGCACTCCAAAATAATATTGTAATAGGCCTACTTATGAAAAGTACGAGTATCAAACTATTAAGGTACAGGTGGTATCATGATGATGATGATGATGATGATGATGATGATGATGATGATGATGATGATGATGATGATGATGATGATGATGATGATGATGATATCATGATGATCATGATGATCATGATGATCATGATGATGATGAAAGAATTTTTTTAAAATTATATTCGTTGTTAAAAAAAACATCATTCAAAATGAGTATAGTCTTATGATAGCAACAGCTACTTTAAAAAAAATCAACTAACTCAAATGAACACTAAAATAAAATGCTGAAATGTTCAACTAAATCGAACAATTACTTACCCACAGTGGCGTAACTAGACATTTTCATTTGGGGGTGGGGTGGGGGAAAGCGGGGGCAAACATAATAAATGAGGGGAAGGCATCGTTCATGCTGTTTGGGTTTGTAAGGGGTGGAGTGGGTCTGAGGAGTTATGGGATCTGCTTGGAATGTGTCCCCGGAACATGGGGGGGGGGGGTGGGGTTGAAAAAAAATTATGGTACAAATGCCATATTTAACGTATTAAAGATGGTGACATATAGGCCAATGGTACAAAGGTGGGATAAATGCAATTTATTTAACCTTAAAAATTGAGTTTTTAAGGTTAAAATGACCAAATAATGAGGTTAATTAATAACTCTCAGAAGTAAGCCTAATTTACCTTTTTTTCATGGGGGCAGGGGGCAAGAGCCCCCCCCCTAGTTACGCGGCTGCTTACTCATGTTAATTGAAAGACCGTCAAAAATATGAAAGATAAACTTTGCGTTACAATTTAAATAATTTGTAAATTGAAATAGACCAAGGCTTACGACCTAAGACCTGCTCTGAGGCAGGGCCAAGAAAAGCCGCTGTAAGCCTGGTCTAACAGGCTTGCGTAGACTACGGCTACAGAAGACTGATTTCGAGAAATGCAAATTTTACTCAAGCCTGGGGCTAATCCTACAAGCCTGGCCCACAGGCTAACGAAGCCTCGAGGCTATGGTAGCCGTGCTTCGGGAAATACGTTTTCAGTTAAGCCTAGTCTTACGACCTCTTAAGCCTTAAGGCTAGACAAGCCAATTGCTAAGCCACCCGTCGAGAAATTCGCCCTTACAGTCCCTCCATATAGAGGCCTTGCATGTGACGTATCATCCCGTAAATATGGCGGACTACTCAAATGCATTCAATAAAAGCATGATTGCAATCTACCGTGACAGTTCGTCTCACACACATAACCCTGCACTACGATCAAATAGGTTGATGACAACATTTGATTGAATGGACTGCTGCACTCCGCTATAACTACGGTGAAGGACACCGGTTCCAATCCTTTGTCTGGAGCCAATCGATAATTTCATGCAGGGCCTCTATACAAGCAGAGAGTAGTTATTCTTGAGAGGGCACTCACCTCATTTGCATGGCAAAATTACCCGTCTCCTCTGCAGCCAATTTGGTTTCGCTCCATCGAAATCAAGCTGGTCACGGAGGAGACTACTTTCCTTTGTGTTTGTTCATTTGTGTATGGAGAGCCCTTCTTGGAGTCCGTTTGGACTCAGGCTACGCTCTCAGCTAGAGTCCGACGCTGCATTGTACTAGAAACACCTTCTCTGTGAACTCGCTAGAGCAAGGAAAATAAAAACTGGTTTCATTACTATCTGTTTTTGAGCTTTTTTGCAGGTCTGCGACCATGGTGTTACCACAACTATCTTTGCGTCATTAACATGTGCTGGAGTCTAGCACAGGTCAACCAAAGTCCCGGATTTTTAATTTAATAAGACAATAATGATTGACACACACACCAGGAAGTTTCTCATCCAAAAGAATGAGAAAATTTAAATTCTCACCATTTTGGCCGTTTCTCATAAAAATGTCCGTTTTCTCATCCAAAACTTCCTTTTGTGTATTAAGTTAGCTTAGGCCTATTGATCCTAAATTTGCTGGTAGGGTAAAACTCGTTTTAGGGGGGTGTTTAAAAAAGTTGGCCACACATGCGTATAGGCCTACATTATCATACTTGAGTGCCCCTCCCCGGTGAAATTTGAGACTCATTTGGTCACCGTCCTAAGCGTCCTTGCCCACACGAGTCGCCCAGGAGTAGGCCCTACCCGGCATTATTAATTATTAGTGGTTAGCCTCCCTAAATACAGTCGCGTATCGTGTTGTCAATTATCGTTACTTGTGTCCATGGATATGACCCCATGTATAAGTAGGCCCCTAGTCTTCATAGAATTCACACAGTCTATGCCATGTCATTTACGGATACAAAGAGGATAACAATGTTGAGGGCGCCCACAAAATCTTACACCGTCTTACACAATGTTCCAAGGCAAAGTTCAGTTTAATATTTACTCATCGTAAAAATACAGACGTTTTATTATGTGATGATGTTGTCTGGATGGGTGGACAGTTGTCACACTGTGGAAAAACAACAACCGGGAATCCGCATTCATTTACAAATAGCATTAAATTAGTATCACATAGTGGCCTCCGTGCAGTGGAAAACCTTAATTCTTTCATCAAAAAGAAATGAAAATGACACAAAAAACCGGATCCACCTGTACGCCTATAAAATGGGCACAGAAATTTGTCTCAAATATGAATGAATTTTAAGAAACATACGGGATATGATGAACCAATGACCTGACGCCATGATAGTAGGATCTATTAGTCGTTTTATATACAATGTATATACCGTGTTGTCATAATACCAATATTTGACATAATATATAACGAGTAATATTTAGTATTGTAAATATGCAGTTCATATGCACAAACGAACACTGATCTTTATGATATTCAGGTTGTTGTACATCTCATATAACATGTCATATATAGGAGGTCATATGTGTTGACCTTCTCCTATTGTATTTGTTCATCTGTGTATGGAGAGGATTAGCGCCATTAAAACTCCATCAGTATTTGGGCGTAGTTCAGTGAACTCACCAGATTGCTATTCCAAGTACTTTGATAAATACAGATAATATGTATTAATGGGTCGAGGCGATTGCATTGAAAAACTAATAAATTATTCATAACAGTTACGTAATCAATCGATAGTGCGGACACTTTTCATTTACAAACCACCAAAATTCGTAATCTTTTAGCGTTGGAAAAGAAACCACGTGAATACAGTGTCATCCCCCTGCATACAAGGTCCCTGATTCAATAAAGCACACAATGTAACAGGCACAATTGAATCGGAGCGGGATTTTACATGTTACACAATGAGCGTGTTTATAGTGAGACAATCTTTCCGTTATTTAGCTAAACTACCGCGCAGTCTAGATTTGCAATGGTTAGTAAAACATAAACAAATATAGACTGCGTGGCAGTCCAGCTAAATACCGCATAATCTGGCCACTATCACTATAAACACGCTCTTTGTTTTTTTATTTTTCGTATTGCACAAAATCATAAAAGTATAATGGATAAGGTTAAAATTATAAAATGCAAAAAATTTCTTTGCGGTTAAAAAGCATGTCCATATCACGTTTAAGTCGCAGTTATTGTGTCCTGCTTGATGTAAAACGAAGTCAGTATTTTGAAATAGACTGCGGAACTCAGTCTTCAATGATAGTCATTTGATAGAAGGGAACCATCATCAGAGCATGAAGGTAGTAGAGAAGGAGTGTGCTCGCGTTAAGCTCATTACGTAAATCCTATTGTAAACACAATAGAGACAGATATACCTTTGATCCATGGAAGTAAGAGCGTGTTTATAGTGAGCCAGATTATCCGGTATTTAGCGTATAAGTACATCTTATACGGTATTGGTCGCCACTATAAACAGACCAATAGCGCTATTTGCCGCACATATTATACGGAACTGATATCCTTCGATATCGATGGATATTGCAGTATATTTATTCCGTATACGGCCACTATAAACAGACAGGGATTAACGATACCGTTATTCAAGGAAGTGGAGCAGGGTTATATAACTCTCCGAGCTCAAATTTGTCACTGTAATAACATATCACCTATAAAATATGGTACGGTACTGTGGCAAAATGTTAAAAATAGGCCGGTATCGTTTCGACGGCAAACTGTTTGAAATTGGCACTATATCCGTGAGTGTCTCCCACATTGCATTGCGGTGACCTCGAACACGCTGAGTTCAACCACCTCGGATTCAGAATAGCGCTATTGGTTGCCACTATAAACAGCCGATATAACGGATAAGTCACATTCCATCCTAATCCCATATGCGTATAAGGATACCGTATAAATACCGTACACCACTATACACGCTCTAAGAGCGTGTTTATAGTGAGACAATCTTTCCGTTATTTAGCTAAACTACCGCGTAGTCTAGATTTGCAATGGTTAGTAAAACATAAACAAATATAGACTGCGTGGCAGTCCAGCTAAATACCGCATAATCTGGCTCACTATAAACACGCTCTAAGAGACATGGAAGCTGGTCGATCCAACACCTATTGAATTATTTACGTAACATTCAAAAGAGGGTACGTATCAAGCTATTGTGATAACAATGTAGTCAGCGTGTCTTTGATGTGAATCAGACTTGCCGCCTTTAATTGCCAGTTCGTTTATTTACAGGTTTATTATTTTGAGCAAAAATCGTGTTTTTCTTGATTATGTTTCAAGTATGTTGTTTTTATTCGGAAAAAAGTGACAGGGACGTTAGATTTGTAATCCATAATTATAGAAATCCATTCAAAATATCGATTTCTACCCTATACTTATAGATTTTCTTAAACTTCAAAATATTGGAAATCATGCATTTACGTCTAAACCGCTAATTAGCGATAATAATTGATATGCGCACTTGGCACATGCTTTACATTATAAAATGAATCCCGCATCTATTTGTGTGCCCGGGGCTGCCCGAAATTGCTGTTGACCAGAATGTTCCAGAGTCGGGTATTATATTTTACGTAAAATAAATTGCATTTCATTTCATTTTCTGTTTTAAAACTGCTATCTGAAAGTTTAGCATATGGTCGAATCCAACGAAAAGTGTACACGGCATGTTCAGGGCCATAACTTAAAAGTATTAATCAATTGGCATTCGTTTTTGTATTGTGTTTATTCGCCTTGATCATACGCTTCGCGCCATATATAATAAGACCCCTTCTGTGAAAAACTTAGACACAGAGACCCCAAAACATGCTATTTTTACCCATTTTTTCAAAATATTTCTTAAAGTATTTTTAAAAACATCTAAATCAGTTATGAAAAGAAGTCATTGGATTGAATCTAAATTGATTTCCTGAAAGGTGTGTATTCATAGATTGCCTGTTCAATTTTTCACATATTTGTACATAATAATGAATTTGTTGTGATAATTTTTGAGTGGTATTTTTTTACATTACCTACGAATACAATTTTTCATAGCACTAGATATGTCTTTAAAAATGGAAATCACTAATAAATGCGCAATTGATACAAGCTTTGATATGTCCAATACTGAAATGCATTGCATTCGGACATCTTTATTATTGTGTTTAGCTGCCAGAAATTCTAAATGGCACAAAGGTAGGTTTGGTAAAAATATGCATTACCTCCGAATACATGTTAAAATCTGTGCCATTTCCACAAAGTGAGAGAATAGTAAACAATAGTTAAGCAATAGGTGCAGGGTAATACACTCTTTATTTCTACCAAGTTTCAATAACCTGCGTTTAAATATTTCTGAGATGTCAACAATAAAAGCAAGTATTCGTAGGTAAATTTCGGTAACCGAATGTTACCTACGAATACACTTTTGACATCATGACAGTATTGTGAAACACCGCCATTCATGCCAATGCCCATATTGGTACATAACGAAGGCCTGTATGTTTGCTATCAAATCATATGTCAATGAAAGTTGCGAATTCACATACATGCCCACCATGCAAAACTGAATACGGCTTAATTGGTGAAAATATTTACTGAAATAGACGACGGTCTGCTCATTTGAAAGAAAAATCAGATTCAAAGAAGATTAGAAGGGATAAATACTTGGATTTGTCAACTGTCATGTGTGCTTCATTTTAAATATTTACCGACCTTCTGGTTTCTGAGTAATTTGCGTCCAAATTGATTTATTCGAAGGTAACTTTTGACGTTTTCGCTAAGGTTACCTACGAATACCATGGAAAAACGACTGTTCTCATTGTCTCATGATCTAGACAACACATTGATGGACCCTGGTATAAAGCCAATTGTAGTTGCCCTCAAACGAAAGGCCACAAGACGTAACTGACTCCAAGATGGACTTTACAAGTCTGCAATAACGGTTTTAAGCGATTTGTGTGCAATTAAGCAAATTCAAGTCACTTTAGTGCCTTTGTTTCTTACTTCAATCCTCTTTCAACCGCTGTGAACCGACATTATTAATACATGATAGGGTCTTAAGTACCAATAAACGCACATAAAGAAAATAATACATTCAAAGTGCTTTATAAAATGAAGTTTTGATTGCGATATCCACCAAAAGTCTAATTCTTACCTACAAATACTGAAATGTTACTTACGAATACAGCATAATACATGACATGTGTAATGAAGTGTCCCTACCAATGGAAATTAATTGTCAAAACTTTAAGCGGTACCCCAGGACACTATTATTACCATTATACGGATTCATTCAACAATTATTTATTATGTAAAATTGCTGATTAACTACTTGTATATCAAAATGAAGTGGTCAAAATCTTGCTAAAAGCATCAAAAAAATTTTGATCTAAGGTAATAGCATTTATTCATTTGGACGTACCATCTGAAAGAGATCTAAAACTACCATTTTATTAATTCATTACCATAATAGCAAAATTTAAACCTATAAACTCAATATAGATATTGTTAAATCGCTCATGTTACCTACGAATACCCGGGTTTCTTCACCTTTTCATTGCATAAAGCGTTAGGTGTATGCGTATAATTCCTAATATTCTTGAAAACATATATCATACTCGTTCTTATACAATGTGTAAATTGATTCATACTCATTTGATAAATAAAATACAGAAACTGCCCTAAACTTCATTTTCAAAAATAAACTAGCATAAATTGACTAAGATCATATTGATCGCGTTATAAAAATAAAAACAAATATTTTCTGGTTGAGCTAGCATTTTCCTGACACCCTGTGGTCTACATTACACGAAAAAAGCGTTAATGGGAATATTCCATTTGTTTTAGGTTGATTAGTATTGCGATAGTGAAAGCATCCTAGTGGTATTCGTAGGTAACATTGGGTTTTGATATCACATTTACTATCACACGTCCTGGATTTATTTTTCAAGATTAGTAATGGCACTTTTGGTTCCTATAAGGCCAATATGTCATCAATCAATTGGCAAAAGGAAAAAATTGTGGAGACATTTTTATTTCGGACTTTTATTTTTGGCCCGTGGACACTTTTGGTTGGATTCGACCATATATACATTTAATTGGTAGGTTTTCACATAATTACATACTTTTAATAAAATTGTATAAATTAAACTGATAGCATTCTGACCATTACGTAGGGATTTTATAAAATCTGTTTGTGTTCATAAAATTAGTCATGCACTGCGGTAATATAACACAGCCCATTGTCAGGACTTAGTACACGACCTCGTACTGCTATTGATTTTTAAGCGGGAACTTTGATTTTAGACATGGTACACGTTGACCATGCGATGACTCAATTGTTCCACTTTCAACTGTACTGCTTTTGTTCAGTATCGCGACAAGTATGATACTCACTTTGATGTAGTATTTGACCAGCTTCCATGTGTATTACTTCCATGTTTGATCTAATGATCATTGCCGAAAATTTCTGGAATGACTCCGTCTAATGGGGGGTTCATATTTAGTAACAAGTAAATCACGTATGCGCAAAACATGTATTATGGATGCGCATACATTTACTTAGCTCTTGAACTTGAATATTCATATTTCATTTTATATATGATGTTTTTTACGATTAATATGTTGAAACATGTTGTTTCAGAATGTTTCTAAACAGTTTATTATGGAATGGTGCAGTTCACACACATTTTTAGGACGGGTAAAATTGTTTTTACCACTGTTTTAAAAATACGAAGATCTTATTAAAACAAATTGCACATTGTTAAGTTGAGGAATTCTCCCATCAAACGAGATGTATCTCAGTGTTGCCCGGTACTGCCGGGTTGGTCCGATTTTATTTGTTTACCCAAAACTCTAACAATTGTTCCTCCCCGAGGTTTCAAAATAAACCGCGTCCTGAGCCCTCTTTTAAACTAGGCAATGAAAGAGATGTAAAGCATAATGTGCATCATTTTCATCAAGTTAGAATGACTTATGCTGTTTCAGCATATTTATAGCGCACATAAGTGTGCGACCATGCATGTATACAACACAAAAGATTATAAGTGATAATCGGGTTACATCATCAAAACGTTGATCTGGAAACCTCAAAGGGCGGCAATTATGACTGTACAATAGAATGCGTGCGAGCTTTCTCCTTCTCTACTACCTCCATGATCAGAGCCTTTGAAAAATATGAAATTTCTGTAGCGTGTAATGGCAAAGAGGACCATGACCGCCTCATTTTAACATTGAGGGCATACCCAACTACATTGTTGAATCATGGTAGGTATTATAGAAGGAGATTCCACAGAAAAATCCTAATCCACTCAATAGGGTGAAGCCGATTACGCTATTCAACGCGAGTCATCACTTGAATGGATTTAATCAGTGCAGTCCCTCAAACACGGCCTTTGATGTTTATGATCGTTATGCGACAATATCGATCATCTGTTTTAAAATTTAATCTAAACCGACCCCCCCCCCCCCAGGTGACCCGTACCGGAAATGGATGGTATTAGTGCCCTTTTGCATCGGTCACACGATCTTCGATTGCGTCATTGTGTTTCCGAGTTCAAGTTGATTTACTAGCGAAAACCTGATCGAATTCCTTCATTTCCTTCCAAAGTTATGGTGAATTTATGTATTTTTTCTGATCGTGATTAGTAATATTGGCGGGTGTCTGCGGGACTTTTAAACCAGTGGAAATGATTTGGAAAGGTTTTCCAAGACTGACCAACTGAGCTAATGTAGTTAACACACAAATTTGTAGGTTTAATTGTTCGTATAGCTATGTGTATCGATGATTTGCTCAAAACCCTTTACACTTTTGTCACTTTTGTGGATGGCGCTGTTCATTTTTTTTCGTTTTTGCACGTTTGCAAAAGCCCTCGATAGTAAGCACATGTGCTAACTATCGAGTGAATACGGTATTGTATATCAACATGATCAATGGACAGCTAATGTATTCCCATTTGTTAAAAATGACACCACTTTGAAACAATCACCTTTTCACTGCTGAGTACAGAATGTGCAAAATTGACCATTATTCTGTGCTCAAACTCAAACAACACTAGTCACTAACCTCAATAGTGGGTGGAAAAATCATATGCAGCCACAACAGCCAGGCACCTCCTCATGCTGCTCACCAACCTGATCACACATTGCTGTGGGATGGCATTTCATCAACCAGGAATCGTCGCATTTCTCAGGCACCCACAGCTGGTCCTACAAGTATTCAATCGGGTTGAGGTCTGGGCAGATGGCAGTCCATTCCATTCTCTCTACTCCCATATTCTGTAGGTAGTCGTTAATTATCCTAGCTCTGATGGGGCGAGCGTTGTCATCTTGGAGGATTGCATTAGGTCCCAGATTGCGAAGATATGGGATTGCAGCTTGCTGCAAAGAATAATGATTAATTTGGCATATTCTGTTTGAGCCCCACTACATTCACAAGAATCAGCTGTGAAAAAGGTAATTGTTTCAAACGTGGATAAATGGGCTGTTCATTGATATGCATCACGATATATGAATATGTCACAAATAATCTGAGATATAGATGCTTTAAACAAACTATTGTTGAGGAGTTTACGATATAAATTATACATGTGGTGGGGGCTGGTGCCTGGTGGTGTTCTGATAAAAAGATGGGAAAATGTAGTAACATGTCGTGATACGTTTTGTTTTCAGAGCGCAACCACCACCGCAACAACAGAAAACCAGCAGTAAAGAGAAAGGAAAGACACCTTCGGCTAAGAAGAAGAAATCAACAACATGTGATCTTCTCTGAAATGTTTACATTATTGCTAGTCATTTTATAAATTAAGTACATAAGCATTAGTATTATGAATTCTACATACGTTATACTTTCTTAAAGTCTGAATAATATGTGCCGTAATTATTACGGAAATTCCCGGTTTTGCAATAAACTATATAGGCTGAACTTTTTAATGTGCGATATTTTGAGGTGATTTTGACATCACACGTGCTTGTATATTGGTTGCCGAGGAATATCCGATGATTTCTGAATCAGTGCTTGAAAAAGTCTATAGATTCTACACTGTAAGAATACAAGATACGATATGTATACAGTGTTTAATTTATTTGTATTATTATTATTGATAACAATTCTTGTGAGGGTTAGGGTTAGGGTTGGAGGATTGCATTAGGTCCCAGATTGTGAACATCATGCAGTTATTGTTAACTACATGTATGCACACAACACAGGGGCACTCACAATAGGCAATTGACCCCTACTGGTAGCGCTGTGTTGTAGATATAGGAGATGAACTAGTTTGCGTCATATATCAAAAAGTATAAAAGCTATGATTTTAATACTTGCTCTATGTTTCAATTACTTATTCTTTTCAAAATATCAGAATTTTCAACCTGGTATAAGCTTTAATAACGGGGGACCATACATTTGTATGAGAAAGAAATCCTACCATCTGTCCAAGCTCCCGTGTTATTCCAATGCACATTTTGCTTCACCGGGTAGCCCTGGCTTGGTCGTATTTGGAAGATCGGTGTCACGAAACCGTAATAGGTACAAATTTAGTACTTTCTGTGAATCAAGTATGGTTTATTCTCTACATGTCAATCTTTAAATCATTAGCATAGTCCTTATAATAACGGGGGACCGCCTTGATGAGTAAATGACAGCAAACCAGTGAAAAATACCCCAAAACTCGGTCAGTGGAGTTCCGTCCGTACAATAGCGACATTATCGATTGGATTTGTCGACCGTAGCTGACAATTCGATCGCTCATTGGATTAATATTATCACGTGGTAATCAATTTGCATTGGACAATAGATTACTATAATGGTTTAGCACTCCAAATATCGGTTTAATCTTCACTAAGCGGGTTTATGGCTGGAAAGGTCACAGTGAATTTGCCGTAGGCATAGCTGCACTAGGGAAGATATGGGGTTGGAGCTTGCTGCACAGAATAATGGTCAATTTGACACATTCTGCTTGAGATCCCATTACATTGACAAGACGTGTACTTGTGAAAAAGGAAATTGTTTCAAATGTGGTGTCATTTAATGAAAAATAAAGTAGCTATCTATTGATATGCAACACGATATGAACATGTCACAAATAATCTGAGATACAGATGCTTGAAAAGTTTTTTTAAAAAGGAAGGTGACCCGATGTTGTTAATCAGGTTACCCACATATTTTGTTTGCACAGTATTTTTTATGGGACCGGAGAGCCCATCAGACCCACCAAATTGCAATCAGAATACATGTCCTCCTGATATCAAATAATTTTTGTTTTGTATTTTTGATATTTAAAAGTCCTCGAAGTAAACTTTATAAATCTGATGATATGTACTTGAAGTGTTGCTGGGTTGAAAGCCGTACATATTGAAATATTTTGCCTTTCGTATTGAAGATATACATTTCCCCCCAAAATACCGGAAATGTTTAGGTGTTTGGGCGAAAACATGTATATCTTCAATAAGAAAGGTCAGAATTTTCATTCGATATTTATTTATTTATTCGTTATTTATTCAGGAAATTCCATCAAGTGAATACAAATGTACTTGTCTCCCTGGAAGACCTGATTATAATTATATATACATGAACATGATAATAACAAGATAGAAATATATATTATACAGAATGAAAGAACCAAACATGATACAAAACAAAATGCAGCATTGTTGAGCTCAAATTATTATACAATTTAACTTACAGACCAATTGCATTTTTAAATTCACCCAAACTCATTGAATTAAAATTGATACGAAGATTAGGAGGAAGCTTGTTCCAAGCAACTGAAGATCTGTAAAGGAAAGTTTTCTTTCCAGAAGAGGTTTTCCATATTGGAACAACCAAGCTGTTTTGAGATTGACCCCTTGTACATTTAGAATGTGTAGAATGAGTGAAGGTAAAATTAGAAGAAAGATACGCAGGAGCAATTTGTGTGAGACATTTAAAAGTTAAAATAAGTAATTGATGCTCCCATCTACAGCTAAGTTTAACCCAGTCCAGGTCCCTCATCATATTGTCTACTGAAGTTCTGATGTCTGCGGAGAGCAAAACACGGGCTAGCCTATTATGCAAAATTTGGAGCTCATTTTTGTGACAGGCACTGAAATTGGACCAAACAGAACTGCAGTAGTCAAAATGAGGAAAGACAAGGGCTTGCGAAAGCATTTTGACAGTTTTCAAAGGAAGGTATGCTTTACTCTACGAATAACTCCTATACGCTTAGATATGTTAGAAGATAAATAATTTACATGTTCATTCCATGATAGATGTGAATCAAAGGTAACTCCTAAATATTTAAACTTTTCCACTCTTTCAATTTGTTCATTTCCATAGACAAGAGAAACATTGTTAAACTTGTGAAGAGCTTGTCTTGTTCCAAATAACATCAGTTTAGTTTTCTTTATGTTTAGAGTTAAATTGTTAGCCTGGAACCAATCAGCAATGTTATTCAGGTTAGCATTAAGATCATTTTGCAGAATATTGGGATCAGATGAACTAAGTAAAAGAGTTGTATCATCAGCATACATTACACACTTACAGTTAGAATTTACAGGCTCAGGCAGAGAGTTAACAAATACATTGAATAATAACGGTCCCAAGATTGATCCTTGAGGGACATCGATACCAATTTCCTTAAAATCTGAAAGGGTAGAATTTATATTTACTGCCTGAGATCTACCACTAAGATAGGAGTGAAACCAATTAATTGCATTACCTTTGATACCATATGATTTAAGTAGTAGTAAGAGTATGAGCGGCGTGAGCCGCGAATATTCTTACAAACTAGTAGCACCCACTGAAATGCTCTTATAAGCAGGAGGTGTGCTTTTATGGCCATGTGTCTTGGTTTTAAACTTGTCATCAACTCCAATGTGTTTATCAATAAACCTGTCACCAACTGCAATTCCTTTACCTTTCACAAGAGTTGACCTACATGTGGGGACACAGCAGATAATTGGGTCATTAATTGATTGGGTCTGAGGCTATGGTCTGAGGGAGCAAGGTACATGGTCATTGTATGTGCGTAGATTTATAGGCTGCGTTTGACCGATTGGGGGTTGTGTGACAACCTTGACTGCTTATACTAGTAATATTCTTGCCTATCCTTTTTTTAAGTTCCATTCTTTCTTTCCTTCTTCCTCTGCATTTCTTTCAGTCGTTCCTTCTATTCTTCCGTTCTAGTTTTTCTGTTTACTGTGCTTCCTTACTTTTTTACCTTAGTTTCTTTCTTTATTTATTTCCTTTTTTGTCTTTCCTTGCTTTTTTCTTCTACTTTCATTAAAAGGTGCAAGTGGTCGCTTAACAAAAATAACCTGCTTCAGTTCTGTAAGAAGGTGAAGGTCTTCATATGCAAATCCTAAATAAAGTATTTGGTTTTCAACCCACCTCTGTTTACAATGTCAATCTGTCTCAACAATCTCTTATCCGTAAAGTATGTCATATGTCTGTTATCACTTATTACTATAATTGAAATGTTCTCTTTAGCAGAATAACCTGGTCCAATTCTGTATGTCAGGTGAAGGTCTGAGTAGCTAGTTGTTTGCATGCAAATCCAAAATAAAGGTACTGGTTTTGAACCCACCCACGTTTGCAATGTTAATCTGTCTCACTATTCTGTCATCGGTCAAGTATGCTACATATCTGTTGTCACTTACTACTGTAATTAAAATGATCTCTTATTGAAAGTTCTCTTAGAAAGACCCGATGCACAGGTCATATTGCATTGTAAAATTTTAATATGGGAAATTATAGCACTGCTGGAAGAGGGTACGGTGTGCTACTAGTTTAGAAATAAGACGGTCATGGTTCACCGTGTCAAATGCCTTCTTTAAATCTAAGAAAATTGAACCTGTAACTTTACCATTGTTTATGTTATTGAGAATATGATCTGTTACATCTAAAAGAGCAGTGTTAGTACTGTGATTTTCCTGAAACCTGATTGACATGGATTCAAAATATTGTTACATGTGAGATAATTATACAATTGATCATGTACAGCACGTTCAAAAATCTTTGAAATACAGGGAAGAACTGAAATGGGCCTAAAGTTGTTGACATCACTTTTGTCACCACTCTTGAATATAGGAGTAACCTTTGCTTTCTTCCATTCACTTGGGAAGGTAGATGTGAACATGGAAAGGTTACAAATATAAGCAAGGGGGTGACAAATTACTGGTGCAGTTATCTTCAAGAGTTTAATACTGAAGTTATCAATACCTGAAGACTTATTGTTTGCAAAGTTACAAATTTGATCAAAGATGAAATCTGGAGTAATGATATCAAATTGAAAATCTTCATACATGTAATCCCCAGTAGACAAAACATTATTACAATCATCATTATTAAACTTATCAGCCAAGGTATTACCAATAGAAGTAAAATAAGTATTAAACTGATTGGCTGTTTCAGCATCATTACAAGTAAAACCATCCTTAGTTTGAACATTAGTAGCAGAAGACATATTTTTTGGAATTAATTTCCTTATAGTACCCATAATTTCTTTGAATCATTAATATTATTATTGATAGCATCATTGCAATAGTTCTTCTTCAATGTTTTATTAAGTTTGTTTACATCATTTCTTAATTTTCTAGCCATCGCCCAATCATCAGGATTATTTGATTTATGTGCTTTTGAATAGTAATGATCCCTATCTTTGGAAAGCTTTATATAATCACTTGTAATCCACTCAGGAAGTGATCCCTTTATCCTTTTTTCTTTCACAGGACAATGCAAATTGCAAACTTGGTCAAACATGTCTTGAAAACGTTTATAGGCATTGTCCACATCATTACACATAAGTATCTTGTCCCAATTAGTTTTCTTAACTGTGTCAATAAATTTGTGCTCATTGAAGTTCTTAAAACATCTAGATTTTATGATCTTAGGAGGAACGTTTACTTTTTTATTTTTACGAATTAAGTATGTAAGAGAGGGATCAGAAAGTCCTAGGCTGTGAACACCAGATGAATATACCTTATCAGGTTTTGACACGAAAATTAAGTCTAGTTTAGATTTAGTTGTCTCAGTTATCCTAGTATAATCATTGATAAGCTGAAGCATATTACAATGTGAAGAAAGATTATTAATTTTACGTGAGTTACTTTTCTTACTTATGTCTAAATTAAAATCACCTACTACAACAACATCATCATAAAGGGAGGTATTATTTTGAAAGATTGAATCCAACTTGTCCAAGTATTCAGCTTTAGAATCTGGTGGTCTATAAACAGTACCAAGAAGGATAGGCTTGGTATGAGGCAAATTGAGCTCTATCCATAAAGCTTCAACATCATATGAACAATTATGCAAATTGGAATTTTCTTTAAAAATAATACCATCTTTAACATAACATAACATACCACCGTGTTGCATATGGGTTCTGTCAAGCCTACTTATGTTATAACCATCAATTTGTATCTCATTATCACTAATATTATTATCCAACCACGTTTCAGTAAGACATAACACATCAAAATTGTTGTCATTAAGTAAAATTCTTATATGGTCAACTTTGTAGCGAAGACTTTGAATATTAACATGACCTATTTTAAAACCTTTTGATAAAGAACAATTAAAATTAATAAATCTATCCTTGAAGGGAAGCTCATCATTGGCTATTCTAAAAAAGCAATTGTCACAAAACCAGTTACTTGTGTGATCAGAATTGTTTCCAATACATTTCACATGAAAGTGAAGTTCACAGTTTTTACATATTTTATAATCACAGTCTTTAATTTTACAAACACATTTGCCACACACATTTAAATTTGTTGAATTCCTAATAAAACATTCACCAAAAGAGATTTCATTATTGTAATTTTTAAAGAAACAGCAAGCACAGACCCAGTTATTACATGAATCTACCTGGGATCTATCAATACAAAGAATGTGAAAGTCAAGTGTGCAATTACTACATGTTACAAAATTAATCTTCTTTTTCTTAACAATTTTACGATGACATGTACCACAAGATGACTTATTACCTGTACATGCAGACCCATACATGTATTGATTGGGTTCATTTTTTCTAAACCCACTTGAGATCAAGTGTCTATTATAATCATAAACACTTGTTGAAACATTATTAATATTACTTTGCATAAATATACAATTAGCATCAGTTTCTTTAGACAAATTAATATTATGAATGATATTTGGTACATTATTTATATGAGAATGATTATTTGGAACATTATGCACAACATTTGTTTGTTCATCATCAGTACAAGTAATTACCTGCCTAGACCCTTCAAAATAATTATTATCAGTACAGTGGTCAATACTAGTTAAACATGTAGCAGTTTTGATACACTTATTTTCACAATTTTTAGTATTCTTATTTGAGTTCACAGTCAAATTTATTTCACAGTTTTGTTTGTCTTCATTTGAAAATCCTCAAGAACAATATAACGCAAACTTTGAATCATGGAAATGAAGTTCTTTGCAAGAATTGTAGTACCAATCCTGTTAAGGTGGAGTCCATCATCACCGAGGTGAAAAGAAAGAATATTGTCATTTTTGATAAACTGCCAGCCTAGTTGTTCACATATTTCGCTCATCCTTGTATTGTATTCTTTAATCCATCTTTGTTTGATATGATCAAGATATGTTCAAAAGTATGATGTTACTGTTCTCAGAATGTACGTGACAGTTGCCAATCTACGCAATTCGTGCGTTACCGTGTATCATCCTTCACTAGTTCTACTACGCGCACTGACGTCACTCTCACGAGGAAGCCAAATGGACTAATGTCTATTTCAGTGGCATGCATGGGAAGGGAGCACGGGTCTTGATTCCACTGACTGCTACAAACTTTGGTAACCCCCCTTTTTGCAAGACACTGATCTGTTAAGTGATGCCTTGTGAATGATAGGATAGCATGTCCGGATGGGCATGTGTCATGTTTGTAGGCCTACGGCTAATTTGGCAATATTAACAGTATTATAATGCTTTTTAAAAGCACTCGTGCTCAATAATTCCTCCAATTCAGCCTAAGTTCAGAGGATGATTTAAGCACTTCCCAGCAAGTCTTGCGGTTAGCACAGCTGTGTGAGTGAACATGACGCCACTGCCCGCCCACTGCATACACACGTGCATGGTGAAATTTGAATTTTGACAGATATATTTACAATAAAAACACCTTCTAAAGGTTGGTCGATTTCACATTTTATGTTATCTATAGACGGTGTGAATTATCCTTCATGCATACATCACTTTAGATCTGAAATCGACCAAGTAATAATGACACACGGGCAATTCTAAAACAACATCTTTTGCACAGAGTTCAATGGGATTTGAAAAGTAAAGTGGCAGTTGAAATTCTAGTGATAACACTTTTACAGTGCATGATGGGGCTTCCTTAAATCATCCTCTGGCCTAAGTTTAGGCTTTTCTGTTTTGACGCAAGGGGTGCTTGAGGGGGATGTGCTATAATAGGCCTATAGTCATGATATTTATGAAAGATAGGCCTATAATTCCTAACAAATTTCCTGCGGACCTGACTTCTGCATGGGTATGAACCTGCTCAATTAGGCCTATATGGACACTTGCAAGTTAGCCTTTTCTTTTTTGACGGAGAAGGGTGCCTGAGGGGGATATGCTCCCTCAGAAGTTGGATAATTATTTTAAAAAGTTATGAAAGGCACAATAAAGTCATTTGGTGTAAAAGTTTACACTTATTATTCGCATTATTTTGGGCATAACAGATTTCAACGGACCCGAATTGTGAGGGGGATATTATCCTCAAACTAAAAGCCAATTTGGTGCATCATTTTGCATTAGGCCCCTATTATTAACTTATTTTTCCGACCATCACTCTTAAAAATCCCTAGTCACTTTTGACTAGAAACTAGTCAAATTTGACTAGATTGCGGGGTGCATTAGGATCTTACTAGATTCTAGTCATTTTAAATTCTAGTCATGTTTATAATTTGGGGAAATGCATCATCTCTTGTCCGCTTCACGCTAAGAGAGGAACACTACGCCTCAACACTGTGGTGTTTCAAAAATAGCCATTAAGTGTATTTGATAGCATGGTGACACGTAGGCCTATTACAGAAATTATCACAGAAATTATCTATAAAATTACGGTCTTAAAAGAGGATGGCAGAAAATTATAATGTATTTGCTTGAAAATATAAAATCTATGGTGTTAAATAGCGTTTGCCCTGTGTTCTTCATCCGTGGTTTTGTTTCCTATTATTTCAACTGAGTATAATATTTAGGATTTAGAGAAGGTCCTCCAAACACTAGCACTCATCACAATAATCATTTGTTACAAAATTGTTACCCAATTTGTTACCGAAATTGGTGTGAAAACTCACACCAAATTCTGCATCCTCGACTTGGAATTGACTAGAATTTCTTGACTAGAACTTATGACCAGGCATAAATGACTAGATCAGCGTTGAAATGATTAGAAAATCTCCTCAAAATGACCAGAATCTCGTCAAATTATTTTGACTAGGATTTCTAGTCGAAAAAATGACTAGGTATTTTTAAGAGTGATCATGATAAGCATATGTATTTTAGAACGGATTTCCAGTGGATGCGACTTCCGTGTAACAAATTTCAAGCATGAACATAATTATGATGCGCAATGACTACTCTTCCTCGTTTCTTCTTGTTTTCTTCCTTGTTTTCTTTCCACTTTTCCCCTTTCGTTTGCCTAAAAATCCCCGGATATTGAAATGAGCCTGGGTGGCTGTGGCAAAACAAAAATTTCAACCCAATTTTGCTAATATTTTGTCCTGATTTTTGTAACATTTTCGTCCCGGTATTGGCGATTATTTTATATATGTTTTCAGTTGTCGGGATATTTCTTTCAATTTTTGGGAAATCAGACCGAAAAAGTAGACCTTTTCCTTTTTCCTCCCTTTTCCGCCCTTCAATTTTTTAGGGGGCACTATACTGCCCCACTGGATATGCCCAGGCCCGTACGCAGAGTGGGGTCGTGCGGTGGGGCAAAAGTCCCCCAAAAAATCCTAATTTGCGACCATAGCGAGCAAAAATAATATGTTTTTATGCTTTTTTATTCAAAAAAAGGTCCAAAGTTTGTGAAAAAGGTCCACTTTTTACAAAACCGCCCCCTGGAAAAAAAAGAACCACTTTTTCAAAATCAGCAAAAAAAAAAAAAAAAACGGGCCTGGCTATGCCACTGCTCTGTCACTCCCCTTCCTCCCTCCCTCTCCCCTCTCTCTGTCTCCCTCATTTTTTTTAAGACCCGGGGCTGCAGGCCCCAAAGCCCCACTCCCTGGGCAGTGGGCACGCGCCTGGTTTACCGTAATTTGTTGATCTATTTTGAGCCACCTAATCATAACATAACCCTACCCCAGGGGTGCAAATTGTGATTTCTTCCTCAGGAGCAAAGTTTTTACGCTCAAGATTTCCTCAATCATACCATGCATAAAAGAGCTTTATTCTGCACTTCAAAAGATGAGAATGTTAACATAGCGTGTATTTTTAGCGCGACTGTATGTTAGGTCTTCGAGCTTCCAAAAAAAGGCTTTATGATGACAATGTGCGCGCGTAGCGCGCAAAAATTTGGTATTTTACACCAGTTTGGGGTCAATTTTGGTCGGACAGAGGCTCCTTTCCCCTTTTATTTTCCTTTACCCCCATTCCTCTTTCATTTTTTGTCAGAGGAGCACAACTTGTTTTATGGTTCTTCTTTTTAAATTTCCTCAATATTTTCCAGTTTGTCCTCTTCTCAGTACTAGTGGCATTAGTATTGATACACTGAATTCCTTCATCATGTTCATGACTTTTGTTCCCATAAAATCCTCATTGCTGCCTCTCTATAAATTTCCTCAGATACGATTGCCGCCTCTCGAAATTTCCTCAGATATGAGCCCTGTTTCCACCTGTCTTCATCCAACTTCTTTTTTCCCTGTTAAACATGTTAAATTACATTGAATACCTCATATTATCCCATTTCCATATTCTAACACCAACACCTTCCTCTATTTTGCTCTTATTTCTTGGAACAATATTGTGAATTCCTCCAAATTTTGCACAACCAGTGTCTTTAAAGATTTCCTCTCTTCCATTCAGTAGCTTCACTTCCTCACAGCCCTCCCCTTTTATCTTGTACCTCACTCTTCTTCATTTTCTTTCCTCTTTTCCCTCTTCTTCTTTTCTTTTCTTCTCTCTCCCTCCTTTTTCCTCTTTCTTTTTTCTTCCCATTGCATTATTTCCTCAATTTGACTCTCATTTCCTAGGAGCGGTGCTCCCCGCTCCCGCACAATTTGCATCCCTGCCTACCCCTATCAAGAAAATACAAGTGTCCATATTTCTCCGAATTCATCCCATGCACGTGTGCAAGAGTCAGGCCACGAGGTTAGGCCTGAACGTTTCCGTAGGGGCCTACCATTTTCAAGTCATTTTTGAATATATTTTTGAAAAGGTGCCGCCACAATGCGTGCCAAAAATCGCTCCCCTCCCCCCTCGTTGACTGGCCAAAAATTCATTGTCCCCTCCTTTTTTTTCCCTTGCCAAAATATTCACTACCCCCATGACTTTGGATTTTTTGTTACTTCAAAACGTTGGATTTGGGCCATAAATGGCTCGATTTTGCCAATCTAAGTGTTTTCTGGGACCATTTGTCAGAATTTGCACAGATAGATATGATGTTTGCACAGGCAGATATTTGCTAAACATAGGAAAGCATATTCCGATACAGTCACCTTCGTTCCGATGTGCTGCATCTAGTGCCGAACTGTAAAAAAAGCACGACGTATGTGATATCACAGACCCCCGTATGTGAAATCACTGACATGACCCGTCTTTGATATCAGAGACGTCTTTGAATTAGCAGTGCCCCCGAACTGATAAGTAACTTGAAAGTGTACATGTAATTGTAGTTAGTGAACAACAATGATCTGATTTGGTTCACACCTTTATAAGGTGCATACCTTTCATACAATGCACGACCAAATTAATATGATATTAGCATATTATTTATACTAGTATATATTACCAAAAATGTGATCACATTGACACAGCATACAATTGAATACAAGAATACAAAACCCACCCAAGTATATGGAAAGTGATTTTGAGAAAACTTAAAAGACTTTGTTTCATTCCTTCAGTTAGATTAACCTGGTAAATAGGGCAAGTTTTACATGCAAATCAGTGGGTTAAACTGCATTAGGTATGACTATTTGCGCTTCATATCTGCGTTTTTTACCACTTATTTCGTCATCACTATTGCTATCACCTCAATTTAGCACGTCAACCATCTTGTCCTGTTTGCGAGGGCACTATAAGTTGTGTGCAAAAACCACCAAAGTCCTGGATTTGGGTGGTTTTTGGATTTCACACGCTCAATATAGACGCACGAATAGAGTGGATTTGTGTGGCTTTTTTTATACATACGATAGGGCCATGTAATAATTTCCCTGGTGAATTTTAGTTTACTCCTTGTTTCCATCCCCAGTCACGTAAATTTTAATGGACGTATTTCAAATAATGTTCTACGTGTAGAAATCGATCCCCCTTCCCCCCGTAACAATGTCGTGGTCTTACCAGGCTCCGTGTTGGACTTTGCAACATTGATTGCCGGGTAAGGGGAGGGATATAGCTTACAGGAGGGTTAAAGCTACACGTAGAACATTATTTGAAAAATGTCCATCGAAATTACATGACTGGGGATGAAGAGATGGACCAGGAGTAAAAATTGACCACGTGTCCCATGACAATATTTCTATGATTGTATCCGCAAGGTACTTTCGGATAACTCTGGAAAAGGTCCCCCGGGTGGTGTAAAATAATTGTTCATACGTTTACATTATGGTGCTCATAATGTTATGACAATAAAGGCGTTTATAATGACTGCAAAGTAGATCAAATTGTCATGGTCTGAAATTTATTATTCTGTCTCTTTACCCAAACAATATACACAAAAGCTCTGTGCACTATATATATTTATAAATTTGTGATAGACCACTGGAGGCTGCCATTATGTCTAGAGAGCTTATTCCCAGCGTGTCAATTTGTAAGCGCTATTTGGCAAAGTCATATTTCATACCGTATGACAAAACAGGCGAAATCAGTAACTTTCTGTACAAGATTTGCAAGTTAAAGAGAATTGGCCATTGCTCATTCTAATGAAGCTAGTATATGACCAATATAAGTGTGCTCTTTCTTTTAATGACATAAAAAATATTGTAAGGTTTTGACTTTTAAAACTTACATTTTGGTCAAAAATGTGCTTGGATAGGTAGTTTTCAATAGAGGTGTATCGGGGCGGAAACTGTGCGTAGATGCATTTATAAGAGAATCGTTTTTGTAGTCAAATCTTTTCATTATGCAAATACAAAACGTTTTCAAAATCATTCGCTAAAGGTTAGAAAAGGTTGCCAGAAAACGTAAATAAAGTGTCTAAAACATCATGAATATTGATAACAAAAGACGTCACCTCATAATCAATGACGTCACCTCAGGAATATTCATAAAATGACGTCACCTCGAGAATATTCATAACAATGATGTCACCTCGTGTATATTCATAATATTGACGTCATCTCATTCACAACCAATGACATCACCTCATGAATATTCATAGCCAATGACGTTACCTCATGATATTCATAATAATGACGTCACCTCGTAAATATTCAGAATCAATGACGTCACCTCATGTGTATTCATAATAATGATGTCATCTAATGTATAATCATAACCAATGGCGTCACCTCATGAATATTAATAATCAATGACCTCACCTCATGAATATTCAAAATGACATCACATAAATATTCATAATAATGACGTCACCTCATGAATATTCATAATCAATGATGTCACCTCATGTGTATTCATAATCAATGACGTCACCTCATGAATATTCAATCATTATAATCAATGACGTCACCTCGTGAATATTCATAATCAATGACGTCACCTCGTGAATATTCATAATCAATGACGTCACCGCGTGACTATTCATAATAAATGACGTCACATAATGAACATTCATAATCAATGACGTCACCTCGTGAATATTCATAATATTCATAGTATTGGCAACCCAACTACAAGAAAATAGTAAAGTAAAATTAACGAAGTTCAGCATGAATCCTTGCAGTGTAGACATTCTTTTTGGTAAAATAAAGCAGTTTGGTTTGAACAGCCGTCGTCGAAGTTATACTGAAGTCTTCACCCATGACTGTTGAATGTGACAACCAGAGAGTAGTTATTCTTGAGAGGGCACTCACCTCATTTGCATGGCAAAATTACCCGTCTCCTCTGCAGCAAATTTGGTTTCGCTCCATCGAAATCAAGCTGGTCACGGAGGAGACTACTTTCCTTTGTGTTTGTTCATTTGTGTATGGAGAGCCCTTCTTGGAGTCCGTTTGGACTCAGGCTACGCTCTCAGCTAGAGTCCGACGCTGCATTGTACTAGAAACACCTTCTCTGTGAACTCGCTAGAGCAAGGAAAATAAAAACTGGTTTCATTACTATCTGTTTTTGAGCTTTTTTTGCAGGTCTGCGACCATGGTGTTACCACAACTGTCTTTGCGTCATTAACATGTGCTGGAGTCTAGCACAGGTCAACCAAAGTCCCGGATTTTAATAAGACAATAATGATTGACACACACACCAGGAAGTTTCTCATCCAAAAGAATGAGAAAATTTAAATTCTCACCATTTTGGCCGTTTCTCATCAAAATGTCCGTTTTCTCATCCAAAACTTCCTTTAGTGTATTAAGTTAGCTTAGGCCTATTGATCCTAAATTTGCTGGTAGGGTAAAACTCGTTTTAGGGGGTGTTTAAAAAGTTGGCCACACATGCGTATAGGCCTACATTATCATACTTGAGTGCCCCTCCCGGTGAAATTTGAGACTCATTTGGTCACCGTCCTAAGCGTCCTTGCCCACACGAGTCGCCCAGGAGTAGGCCCTACCCGGCATTATTAATTATTAGTGGTTAGCCTCCCTAAATACAGTCGCGTATCGTGTTGTCAATTATCGTTACTTGTGTCCATGGATATGACCCCATGTATAAGTAGGCCCCTAGTCTTCATAGAATTCACACAGTCTATGCCATGCCATTTACGGATACAAAGAGGATAATTATGTTGAGGGCGCCCACAAAATCTTACACCGTCTTACACAATGTTCCAAGGCAAAGTTCAGTTTAATATTTACTCATCGTAAAAATACAGACGTTTTATTATGTGATGATGTTGTCTGGATGGGTGGACAGTTGTCACACTGTGGAAAAACAACAACCGGGAATCCGCATTCATTTACAAATAGCATTAAATTAGTATCACATAGTGGCCTCCGTGCAGTGGAAAACCTTAATTCTTTCATCAAAAAGAAATGAAAATGACAAAAAACCGGATCCACCTGTACGCCTATAAAATGGGCACAGAAATTTGTCTCAAATATGAATGAATTTTAAGAAACATACGGGATATGATGAACCAATGACCTGACGCCATGATAGTAGGATCTATTAGTCGTTTTATATACAATGTATATACCGTGTTGTCATAATACCAATATTTGACATAATATATAACGAGTAATATTTAGTATTGTAAATATGCAGTTCATATGCACAAACGAACACTGATCTTTATGATATTCAGGTTGTTGTACATCTCATATAACATGTCATATAGGAGGTCATATGTGTTAACCTTCTCCTATTGTATTTGTTCATCTGTGTATGGAGAGGATTAGCGCCATTAAAACTCCATCAGTATTTGGGCGTAGTTCAGTGAACTCACCAGATTGCTATTCCAAGTACTTTGATAAATACAGATAATATGTATTAATGGGTCGAGGCGATTGCATTGAAAAACTAATAAATTATTCATAACAGTTACGTAATCAATCGATAGTGCGGACACTTTTCATTTACAAACCACCAAAATTCGTAATCTTTTAGCGTTGGAAAAGAAACCACGTGAATAGAGTGTCATCCCCCTGGTGACAACTCTTCTGCTCAAGTATCCAGGATTCATCTCATCCGCCATGTAGTAAACACGCCAGTTTTGTGAGCTCCGGATATACCTCCTATTTTTACCAATCCTACGAGCATTTTTCATCCCAGTTTCATCTCTTCATGTCTGGCAAGCGTCCAAGATCATAACTGAGTTCTTCGGAAGTTTCACCAATTCAGCAAAGAAGTGAAAAACTGTTCAGAAGTTCGACTTCTCCTCCTACTACCATGGCTTCTTCTACGCCTAGCCCTAGAACTCTGGCCATAGTATCCGTTTTTACTTCCACTAGGGCCAGAGGCACTTACATTGAAAAAATTGTTGGAGATGGTTGAACGCAACAGAACAAATAAATGATGAAAATTGACCTTTTCATTGTGTTCGTGGGTCACCGCAAGAGCTGTAAAATTCCATTTAAAAAAACATATTTTTCATATTTATGCACACTTTCCCTACCTATTTAAATGAACCTCAATATTGACCAACATATTGTACCCATTTGTGTTACCTTCAATTCGACGATCCCTGTTGATTTGCCGTGAAAACGCTTGCATTTCTTGGAGGAATTGTTCAGTTCTTCCGTTATTTACATCATTGGCATCATTTGACCTCTTGACCTGATGCGAAATCTTCCCTATAAATTGAAGACCGAATTGAAAAGACTAGTTTGCGTATGACGTCCTGTCAACCAGACCAAAAATGCCGTACTGCGCAGGTCAGTAACCAATCACGTCGCGCCTTTGCCCTGACGTCAGACGCAAACTAGTCTTTTTAATTCGGTCTTCAATTATACCATCATGCAACCGCATCTGACCTCGCCACATCTCGGGGTCGTCATGTCCATTTTACTTGTGGGGTGGATAAATGACGGAGTAGTGGACTAGGAATAGTAAATTAACATGAAACGTAAAACACCTGTATAAAACGAGAATAACTCACGCATGTCCGACCGGCCGGCCGCCCGTTGGAATAAAAAATACACGCTGGATTGTCTTGGAACTCCAAATGCTTTAGTTACAAACAGAGATTGCGCTAGTAAAAATGCATTTCAGCCCCTGCCAAAGTTCATTTTCGGACTCCCCCGTAAAGTAGAATAGTCCAAATTATCGTAACCTTTGACATTGCCAATATCACACAAATGTCGTCTATTTCATACCGTAAAGAAGTATGACCAAGTTTCTGAAGAATATTGGTAAGTTTAAAGGCCAGATATCAGGCTAACGAATATGATCTGCATATATAGAAAGATCCGATCGTTGTCCGAACGTCAAAATTTGATAAATGTCAATGGTACAATTCCAAGCACGTGAAAGTCGTTAGGTCATTTCTCAACACAATACCTGTCAGAGGATAATTTACATAGGCACTAAAGACCGTGTTCAACGTAGCGTTACTCAGCCAAACATGGCAGAGTAGGTCCCGGATGGTCGTACATGTTCCTATCTCCACAACGTTATACCTTTCCAACAAGGAAAGAGATACAAAAGGCAACTGTCTATCTACGCCTACCATGATACCGTTACAGACTGTACAAAATCCGGGTACTGTCGACCTCACACATGTTTACAATGCCTTACAGGCCTTGGCGGCAGATATGAAATCCTAGTCCGTGGCATTGTCTACCCAATTTCAGGAAGTCAAAGATGAGATACATAAAGTACAAACAGACATCAAGGAACTAAAGGATGGTCTTAATTTAACCGATGAACAGGTAATTGATATCAAAACAAAAACTTTGCCAAAATTAGAAACCGACCTCCATGAGCAAATCGAAGCACTGGAGCAAAGTCGTCTAGAGACCGAACTTTACAGTAGGAAAAACAACCTATTTTCTTCAATATACGTTGCACCATGCAATGACGATGAAGACACCGAGGCTGTGCTCCGAAATTTCATATCAAGTCAGCTAGGGCTAGATAAAGATATTCTTTTCATGAATGTACACCGCCTGCCTACCAGAGTCACCTCCAAGCCGTGCTGTACCGATTATCGCTAAATTCGTCTCCATGCGTGATCGAAACCTTGTCCTTGATACCGCCATAACTAAATTTCGAAGACACAATCCAAGGCTGGTCCAGGGAAGAAGTTTGGTGTTGCCCAGCATCTCCCTGCCCAAATGCAGGCCGAACGGAAACGACTCGTCGCAGTTAGGGAGTGTTCATAAATACTTTGGTAGGGGGGGCTGGAAAATATGTGGGGGGTCATAACATTTTAGGAGTTCTGAATAGGGGAGGGGTTAAAAAAAGTTTTGGGTGTATGAACAGGGGGGGTTAACAAGTTTTTGGGCAAGTAGAGAGGGGTGTAAAAACTAAAACAACATTAGTCCTGAAGCAAAAAATATTAAGAGCCACTGTCTGTAAGATTCAGACTCTTGTGATTCAAGTGCATCATAAATTTTCTTTAAAAAAAATAGGATGATGCAACATTGGTCCAAGAAAATAACCCCAATGTTTTAGCTTCCTCGCTCATTTCGTTTGTCCGCAAAAAAATAATGAAATTTTGGCCCCAAAACATCGTTAAATGGTTTATCATCTAGCAATGACTTCAAAATTGTGCGCCAACATTGGCCCAGTAAATAGAAAACAGTTTTTCTATGGGTGTCATTACAATTACACAAAAAAATGGTTGGGTTACCATTGGCGCGTCGTAATAAACAAGTTTAAAATATTAGTGAAAAGCGTCCTCGTGTTGTTTTCTGTGGCTTGAAACTCGTTGCGCCATTAAGCACCCATATAAAAAGCAAGCGGAAATGGATAAACTAATTATTTTGAAGCAAATGCAAGTGCAAAATTGATGGGTGCTCGTTGGCGCTAGAAGAAAAGTGGGGTCAAAGGTCAATTTTTTTTATTTTGCACCATTTTCAAGTCTCATTAATTTTGTGCGCCAAGGTCAAAGAACATTAAAAGTGGTGTTCAGTAGTAAATACACTATAACTCTAATGAAAGAAACAGAAACAAGCTTGGGTCCTGTTGGTTTAGTATTTTTAATGATTTTCTAAATATCACCCTAAAGCCTAATAAATAGTAAATAATAGACCAAATAGGTGTTCCATCAATCTTCAAGCATCCATAACAGGACGCGCCAACAGGTACCCGTGGTGTTTTTATTTCATTCACCATATTTACGTGCTGTTAATTGCAGTTATGTAGAAATTAGTTTGGGCTCATGTTGGCGCAAGGATGTTTTAGGGGTCAAAGGTTAATCCAAAACCATAAAGTGCTGCTTTATGATAGTTCGTGCAACCAATATGCAATCTTCAAGCATCCACTACTATATGTGCCAAAGAGTACCCATAATGTTTTTACTTCAATCAGTTTATCTAAGTGCTGTCAATTGCATTTATATAGAAATTAGTATGGGTTCTTGTTGGCGCAAGGATATTTTTAAGGTCAAAGGTTAATCCAAAACCATAAAATGCTACTTTTTGATAGTTCCTGCAACTAATACGCAATCTTCAAGCGTCAACTACTAGATGTGCCAAAAAGTACCCATAATGTTTTTACTTCAATCAGTTTATCTAAGTGCTGTTGCTTGCATTTATGTAGAATTTTATTTGGGTTCATGTTGGCGCAAGTATATTTTAAGGGTCAAAGGTCAATCCTAAAGCACAAAGAGCAACTTTTTTGCGAGTTTGTGCAACTGTGAAAATGTGCGCAAACATTGTCCCAATTTCTACCTCAAATGGAGTGTATATTTGCTTGTTGAAGTCATAATAATGGGATGCCCATGGTACAGTGATATTTAAGAATATAACACTTTAATTTTGTTGAATGCAGAATGTGTATAAATCGAAACTTACCCTGCATTTTCAGATCATGTGACCATCCACAACAAACCAAGTGGAAGGTACACATTTTAAGATTTCATGGTTTACAAAAATATTTAGTAAATCCAAAATATTATAAGCCTGCACAAAAATATTTAGGAAATCCAAAATATTATAAGCCTGCACATTACAAATATATTGATTCATTGCAGTCAAAATGCACTATTGATCTTCATACATGTATAATAATATTAAGCTTGTAACTTCTGCATTTTAAATAAAAATGCAGAAGTTGGTCACATACTTGTAATATTTGGCTCTTTAAATATCAATATGCCAATATTATCCCAAGGATTTTTATGAAGAAATTTAATAAATCGAGTTGGCATAGGTTATAGGTAGTGAAAAAATTATTGGATCTTGTTGCCATTGAAATTACCAACACTCAAAGAACGCAATTTGTCATATTTTGAGTTTGTTGAATTGACCTTTGACCCTCAGAATATCATTGCGCCAACTTGAGCCCAAACATATTCCTACAGATACACAAGTAACAGCACTTGGATAAACTAAATGAAGTTATAACACCATGGGTACTTGTTGGCGCATCGAGAAATGGATACTTGAAGATTGCATATTGGTCGCACAAACTAACATAAAAGTAGCATTTTGTAATTTTGAAGTGACCTTTGACCCTTAAAATATCCTTGCGCCAACATGAGCCCACACCTATTTCCACAGAAATGCAAGCAACAGCACTTGAATAAACTAACTAAAGTTAAAACACCATGGGTACTTGTTGGCATATCTAGTAGAGGACGCTTAAAGTTCGCATATAGCATGTATAGTACGGCATGGCATATTATTTACAGTTTACTTGCCTTTTAGTAGGTATATCACCTCAAAAATAAGGGCAGCAGAAACACGTTATTTAATGTTTCTACATGAATGACCTTTATTAAAACAAAAAAAAAAAAAAAACCGAATTGAAATCGGTCAATGCATTGTGACGTAGTGTCAATTTTAAGATGCTCATAAATGGAATGCAAATCTGCCACAAATTGCTATAATGACAAAATTGGCACATTTCGAGATTTTGAAGGTTTATTTGGACACTTGCTTGAAAAAGCAACGTTAATTTAAGTATCACAGGTTAATTGCCTATCTTTTTTAACTTCTTCAAAGAAAACAAAATTAAAAAATCCATCATTGAATAATTATAATAAATTAATCAAATTTACTATTTTAGCAATTCCGGCCAATCTGCAGACAAATAAAAGTTGAAAAAATGACTAAGTTCAGCTAATTAATATGCAAAATTGATGCCAAAAGAAAACCGTACATGATATCAGAGTGCGGTTTTTTTCACAAACATATGTATACAAAGCTCTTTCAGTTGATAACAAAAAAATACACAAAAAGTAATCAATTATGCAAATTAGCTTATTACAGCTAATTATGTATTCATGATATTATTATGTAAATTAGCCATGAGTAATTTTGGTTTTTTTTCGATATTTAATGAAAGTCTTTTCATTCATCATGAATTTGTCAAGTATGAACCTGTTATGATGTTGAGTAAAGAATCTGCAGTTAATTACTTTAATATAATACAAAAAATACAAACTTTGACATTTTGACGGTGTCTGGAATAATATTTTCATTTTTTCTGTAAATATGGTATGTGTCACCATTGCTCAAAGCCAAATCCGAAAAGTAAAAATAAAAATTTATTTGCAATGAGACTTTAAATTAACATTTTGTTATCTGGATTAACATGGGAAGAGAAACGGTAAAAGGAACAGCCCCTCTATTATAGCGCGTATACAAAATGGTGTGGTTTTGGACACACACAATGGCTTAGAGCTATTGTGGTTTGGAATATTACTCCTTTAAACTCACTTAAAAAATGTTTTGTTTCAAATCGTTTTCCTCAAGTGTGCCATTCGTTGTCGACGGAAATAATTTACATGCTTAGAAAGATTAGTATTTCAGCTAAATGGTGGTAGATCTTGATTTTTCAAAAGGCCTATATTTATTGATTTATGAGGGATCTTCAAAAATCCATAAAAACAGGTAGTAGCTCTTAAACGAAGCAATATTTATTTAAAAAACCCGATGGTAGTCACAGAAAGGTTTCACACACCATATATCAAAAATTCAAACAATTGTGATAAATAGCACATATGAGGAAATTAATTTTTCGGCATGGATGTTTGCCAAAATTGAACAACTTTCATGCGCGCGCTTTTCAATTTACTGTTATGCTTGCATGCACAGTGTTGCAGAAGTATTGTGCAGCCACTGTGACATGCCTACTTTTAGATGATATTTAGAAAATCATAAAAAATACTAAACCAACAGGACCCAAGCCTTTTACTGCTTCTTTTAGTAGAGTTACAGTTTGTTTACCACTGAACACCACTTTTTCTGTTCTTCGACCTTGGCGCATGAAATTAATGAGGCGTGAAAATGGCTCAAAATTAGAAAATTTGACCTTTGACCTCCATTTTCTTCTTGCGCCAACGAGCACCCATCAATTTTGCATTTGCATTTGATTCTAAATAATTAGTTTATCCATTTCAACTTGCTTTTTTCATGGGTGTTTAATGGCGCAATGAGTTTAAAGCCACATAAAACAGCACGAGGGCGCTTTTCACTAATATTTTAAACTTGATTATTACGACGCGCCAATGGTAACCCAACCATTTTTTTGTGTCAATGTAATGATACCCATAAAAGGATTCAAAAATGTTTTCTTTTCACTGGGCCAACGTTGGCGCACAATTTTCTAGTGGCTGCTAATTGATAAACCATTTAACGATGTTTATGGGGCCAAAATTTCAATGATTTTTTTTCGGACAAACGAAATGATCGAGGGAGCTAAAATTTTTGGGTAGTTTCTGGGACTGATGTTGCATCATCCTATTTTTTTCAAAGAAAATCCATGACGCACTTGAATCACAAAGTCCCATTTCGGTCCCATTCTTACTGACAATGGCTGTTAAATAGCCTGAAATTTTTACATTATGCGAAAAGTTAGACACCGCATTCCTCGTAAGCCCTGGATCACCTCAGCTATATTAAAATCTATTCGCTGCAAAGAGAAACTGCATAAAAAGTATGTAAGCCATCCTACCATGCCTACTGATTCTAATAAAATCACTTACACAACTTATCGTAATAAACTTACAGGTTTAATCAGAATATCAAAGCGGAATTATTATGCTGAAAAATTAGAGGAATCTAAGCAAACTTGGAATGTACTCAATAATATATTGGGACGTCAAAATGGACCTAGACAAATCCCTTCCTTTTTCAAAATAAATGACACTAATATTTCTGATCCTCAAATTATTGCTGATTTTGTCAACATTGGTCGCAAACTGGCTTATAACATTTCCCACACAGATTTAGATTTTCACCATCTACGCTCGTATCTATACTAAACTGAGCTCAAAAAGAAACTTATATTTTTTACAACTTGTGAATCACAAGGTCATATCTTAAAATACTGTCAATCAAAATGAACCAAAATTACACACAGGATTACCTTAATACTCTACTCAAAACACATGTCAGTAACCAAGCAGTTGTCCAACTGACACAACAGCAAAATGCACTGTCATGGGACAGCTTCCTGGACTTCCTTTACTTTCACAGCCCAACATTTGGCACCCAGGACAAAAAATCTGTGAGAATGCACACAAGATCCTTGCACAGATGATAAAACGGTTCTGCTTTCTGCTTTTCATACACTTTTTTCATGAAACAGGGCTGGGCTGTGAATGTGGTCCAGGAAGCTGTCCCGTGTCAGTGCATTTTGCTGTTGTGTCAGTTGGATAACTGCTTGGTTACTGACATGTGTTAAGAGTAGAGTATTGAAGTAAATCTGTGTGTAATTTTGGTTCAATTTGATGGACAGGATTTCAAGATATGACCTTGTGAAAAATTATAAGTTTCTTTTTGAGCTCAGTTTATAATAATCATGAGCTCTATCTGTGTGTCTGTGTGTCCGGCTATGCGATCCGCCGCGCTTCAACGCATCGTTCCGATATTTCACACATAGATGGGTATCGGGCGTGCGCTGTTTACCGGGTAGTTTTGAAGGTCATCGGAGGTCAAGGTCAAAGGTCAAAATTTCAAACTTTGTCCGATCGGGCCCAAACTTGGTGGGTGATCCTTGAAACGAAGGGAATATATGCCCAAAATAAAATCGAGGTCGACCGAGGTCAAAGGTCATTACGGAGGGATCAAATTTCAAACTTTGTCCGATCGGGCTCAAACTTGGCAGGTGGAATCCTTCGTATGAGAGGAGCATGAAAAACATTATACGGAGGTCATCCGAGGTCAAAGGTCATGGATTTCAAACTTTGTCCTATCGGGCTCAAACTTAGTGGGTGGAATCCTTGATATGAGGGGAATATATATGCGAAACAAAACTAAGGTCAACCGAGGTCAAAGGTCATCTAGGGGCTATAATTAAAATTTCGCCCTATTGGGCTTAAACTTGGTGGGTGGAATCCTTCATATGAGGGGAGCATGAAAAAATTACATTGAGGTCATCCGAGGTCTAAGGTCATCTGGGGTCAAAATTTCAAACTTCGCCAAATCTGGCTAAAAGTATTCTGCATATCACGGGAGCATGAGTAAACTTGAAATCAAACCGAGGTCAAAGGTCGCATGGGGTCAAATGTTAGAGTATGTCCACTGGTAACAAGAATCATTGATATGTCAGAAACATGTCATAAAGTCATAAAGGGTCTTCTGGGGTCAAGCAGTATCTCTATCATGCAACTGGAGCCCTAATAGCTACAGGGCTATTACAGCCACAGGCGCACTAGTACTAATAAAATAATGAGCTGTCTGTCTGTCCGGCAATGTGTTTAGCCGTGCTTTAACGCATCGTTCCGATATTTCGGATATAGATAGGTATCGGGCATTCCACGTTTATGGGGTAGTTTTAAAGGTCATCGGAGGTCAAGGTCAAAGGTCAAAATTTCAAACTTTGCCGATCGGGCCCAAACTTGGTGGGTGGAATACTTGATACGAGGCGAATATGGGCCCGAAATAAAATCGAGGTCAACAGTGGTCAAAGGTCATTACGGAGGGGTCAATTTTCAAACTTTGTCCGATCGGGCTCAAACTTGGTGGGTGGAATCCTTGATATGAGGGGAATATATGCCCGAAATAAAATTGAGGTCAACCGAGGTCAAAGGTCATTACGGACGGGTCAAATTTCAAACTTTGTCCGATCAGGCTCAAACTTGGTGGGTGGAATCCTTGATGCGAGGGGAATATAGCCCGAAATGAAATTGAGGTCAACCGAGGTCAAAGGTCATTATGGAGGGGTTAAATTTCAAACTTTGTCCGATCGGGCTCAAACTTGGTGGGTGGAATCCGTGCTACGAGTGGAATATATGCGCAAAATACCATTGAGGTCAACCGAGGTCAAAGGTCATTATGGAGGAGGTCAAATTTCAAACTTTGTCCGAGCGGACAGACTTGGTGGGTGGAATCCTACGAGGTATAACGAATTCTCAATATGACAGGAACAGGAAGATTTCACCACTCCCTGTGAGGACTGCAATGTCTTCCCAGCATTCATAGCTGAAAATGATTTCTAAATTTCAAACGGATGTATCAAATAAAACTGAGGTCATCAAAGGTCAAAGGGGATAAAGCCAAGGCCATCTAGGGTCAGAGGTCGTATGGGGTCGTCATTGGGGTTCAAACAGCATCACTATCTGATGCTGGTGGTGCTCTCACGTACATCTACAGTGCCCTCAGTGTGGCAGGTACTCTAGTTATTTAAAAAATATTAAATCACCCGCCATTTCTCTTTTTTGGTGCCAACCGACACCGTCGAAGTAATTTCCATCTGCAAAACTTTGAAGTCGGGCGCTAGCAGTGGCCATGATGACATAAAACCGGACGTTGTAAAATCAGTTAGCGACTTAATTGCTCCTCTTGTTCACATATTGGGTACTACACCCCTCAATAAATGTGTGTCTATTTTTGCATTTTTCTCAAAAACTAAGAACACAGTGGTAACAAAAGTTATGTATATTATAGGGGCAAGGAATACAATTGCTACACTGGAATTTCAGTGACCCAAGACAAGCGGTTCGTTATTTATGATAAGAAATAATGTGCCGCTAGGATGTACCTCATTTCCTATCATTATACTGAACCGCTTGTCTTGAGCCACTGAAATTTCAGTGTAGTAATTGGATTCATTGCCCCAATAATATACATAACTTTGTTACCAGTGTGTTATTATGTTTTGAGAAAAATGCAAAAATAGTCACATGTTCACCAGAGGGGTGTAGTACCCCCTTAACCTATCATTAATTAGTGGTGTAGTGCCGGATATGCTGAAGATTGCAAAAGTAGTTCCTATTTTTAAAAGTGGTGAGAATGATTCGTTTAGTAATTACAGACCAATCTCGGTCCTCCCTGTTTTCTCTGAAATTCTGGAACGTATAATTCACAAAAGACTTTATAATTATTTTTCTCGCTTCCAATTACTTCATAAAAATCAATTTGGTTTTCGTCCTAATTTTTCCTCTGAAATGGCAATACTTCAGGCTTATGACAAAATCGTTTCAGAGCTTGATAAAAAAATCATACTTTGGGGATATTCCTGGACCTCTCGAAGGCTTTCGATACCACAAACCATGATATACTCCTATCCAAGCTTGCTCATTATGGTATTCGTGGTGTAGCCTTCCGAGTGGTTCAGAAATTATCTCACAAATAGATCACAATTTGTTTCTTTTAATATCACAATTCATCTCGTTTAAATACTTGTTGTGGAGTTCCCCGAGGCTCAATCATTGGGCCTTTACTGTTTATTTTATATATTAATGATTTGGTTTACACTGGGAAAAACTCTGATTTCATCTTATTTGCCGATGATACTAATATTTTGTTCTCTCATAATGATTTGAAGCATCTTATTGATAATGATAATTTTGATCTTGCAAATATTTCCTCCTGGTTCAAGGCGAATAAATTATCTCTTAATGTACATAAAAGTAAGAAATACCACTAGTATTCTCATTTACATATTAGCATTCAGAATACTAGTAAGTATTCTCATTTAATTATTTCGGAATATTTATAAGTAGTTTGAATACTATTGAGTTGGGCTCATTTACATAAGTATACTGAATACTAGTATGTGTATTCAGATTTACATATTAGTATTCAGAATACTAGTTGGTTGTTAAAATACTAGTGGTAGTGGTTAGAATACTAGTGGTAGTGGTTAGAATACTAGTGCTAGTATTACAACACAAGCTAATATAAAATAAGTGGTTCAAATAAGTGGTTCAAATACTGTTATTAATCTTCTAATTTACATATTAGTATTCAGAATACTAGTTGGTTGTTAAAATACTAGTGGTAGTGGTTAGAATACTAGTGGTAGTGGTTAGAATACTAGTGGTAGTGGTTAGAATACTAGTGCTAGTGGTTAGAATACTAGTGCTAGTGGTTAGAATACTAGTGCTAGTGGTTAGAATACTAGTGCTAGTGGTTAGAATACTAGTGCTAGTGGTTAGAATACTAGTGCTAGTGGTTTGAATACTAGTGCTAGTGGTTAGAATACTAGTGCTAGTGGTTAGAATACTAATGCTAGTATTACAACACAAGATAATATTTACTTTTAAGTGGTTCAAATACTGGTATTAATCTTTTAATTTACATATTGGTATTCAGAAAGACTTGCTATGCCCATATTGAATTATGTGGTAGCTAGTATTCAAACCACTAAAAAATAATACATCCTGAATATATTCTATGAATATATTCTGAATACTTAAAAATAATACAACAGGGAGACATTCAAGTTTGGTAAGGGAAATGGCAAAAACTCACATATAGTCACTCAAATACTAAAAAATAACACAGAAAGCTCATAAACAGCAGCACACAACTTTTCGGTTAAAAATAAGCGCTTGAATTTCTTAACATGTTACTTGTAATTACAAAATCTGGCCTTGTTACACACAGGAAATGATTTTTGTAACTTTATACTTTGTTATGAGATATAAAAACTGAACTTTTTAGTTTTTGCCATTTTTGCCGGCAAAAACTGGCAAAAATTGTTTTTGCCAAGTTAAAACCGCATTTTTTTCCACCTGCTGGCAAAAACCTGCAAACCCTGCTTTTAAAGCTTACCTAGCTGAGGCATGTTTAAACTATTGTTTTATACGGAGCTAGTTAAGATAAAAATATATACGTTCATTTAGTATAGGGCTGGGTGCAGAATGTTTGGTGTGAGTTTTAGTTGTGACCGTTAAAATCATACTTTCGTGCAAATACTGATATGAGTCTCTGATGTGGCTTCTGAAAGTGCTCTTTGCATGCAGCAAAGCATTCCTTGCAAACATCACACTGATGGGTTTTTTTCATCACTGACGTGGGTTCTTCCATAGTGTCTAGTTAACATGGCCAAAGTAGACTTATCAGCAAAGTAATTCTGGCAATACTCACCCTCAAACTGATAAGGTATTTCTAATAAGTGAGTTCTAATGTGTTTTGTTAGATACCCCTTTCTTGCAAAGTATTTCTGACAATATTCACACTGAAAAGCTTTCTCTTTGGAGTGAGTTCGGATGTGTCTTTTTAGATGTTCCTTTCTTTTATAGCATTTTTGGCAATATTCACACTGAAAAGCTTTCTCTTTGGAGTGAGTTCGGATGTGTCTTTTTAGATGTTCCTTTCTTTTATAGCATTTTTGGCAATATTCACACTGATACGGTTTCTCTTTGGTATGCATTCTGATGTGATTTCTAAGACTACTAGATTGTGCAAAGCATGTCTGACAATGCTCACACTGATATGGTTTCTCTTTGGTGTGAGTTCTGATGTGATCTTTGAGAACACTAGATTGTGCAAAGCTTTTCTGGCAATATTCACACTGATGTGGTTTCTCTTCGGTGTGAGTTCTGATGTGATATTTGAGAACACTAGATTGTGCAAAGCTTTTCTGGCAATACTCACACTGATAAGGTTTCTCTTTGGTGTGAGTTCTGATGTGATATTTGAGAACATTAGATTGTGCAAAGCATTTTTGGCAATATTCACACTGATAAGGTTTCTCTTTGGTATGTATTCTGATGTGAATTTTAAGACTATTAGATCGTGCAAAGCATTTCTGGCAATACTCACACTGAAACGGTTTTTCTTTGGTATGTGTTCTTATGTGATTTTTGAGAACACTAGATTGTGTAAAGTATTTCTGGCAATGCTCACACTGATAAGGTTTCTCTTTGGAATGAGTTCTGATGTGTTCTTTGAGACCACTAGAATGTGCAAAGCATTTCTTACAATACTGACACTGATACGGTTTCTCTTTGGTGTGTGTTCTGATGTGAATTTTGAGAGCACTAGATTGTGTAAAGTATTTCTGGCAATGCTCACACTGATAAGGTTTCTCTTTGGAGTGAGATCTGATGTGAATTTTTAGATGTTCATTTCTTGCAAAACATTTCTGACAATACTGACACTGATACGGTTTCTCTTTTTGTGTGTTCTGATGTGAATTTTGAGAGCACTAGATTGTGTGAAGTATTTCTGGCAATGCTCACACTGATAAGGTTTCTCTTTGGAGTGAGATCTGATGTGAATTTTTAGATGTTCCTTTCTTCCAAAATATTTTTGGCAATACTCACACTGATACGGTTTCTCTTTGGTGTGAATTCTGATGTGTTCTTTGAGACCAGTAGAGTGTGCAAAGCATTTCTCACAATACTCACACTGATATGGTTTCTCTTTGGTGTGTGTTCTGAAGTGAATTTTGAGAGCACTAGATTGTGCAAAGTATTTCTGGCAATACTCACACTGATAAGGTTTCTCTTTGGAGTGAGTTCTGATGTGTTTTTCTGCCTCCGCAGGAGGTAGTATGCTTTGAAATTTACACCTAAAATGCCGCACATTGCGCGGCATGTAGGCCGATTGTACAAATTTATATTCTGACAAGTACTCTAATTTCCGCCCAATATCGAGAGCCCAATATATATCCCCCACCTCTTTGCGCCATACATAAATTCGCCTATCGCCATTTCCGAATGTTCAAAAAGGTAATCACGCTTCCTCAGCATGTGCAATAAATTAGCATTAAAATTAATCTTATTCTATAGGGATTCTAGAAACGCCTAGCACGTGGCGCCAATGGCGTGGGTCTATCAAGTTAATGAATTATGCATTAGAATATTTTCAAACTCATGTTGTATAATTGAAGACCGAATTAAAAAAGACTAGCTTGCGTATGCCGTCCTGTAAACCAGACCAAAAATGCCATACTGCGCAGGTCAGCAACCAATCACGGCGCGCCTTTGTCATGACGTCAGACGCAAACTAGTCTTTTTTAATTCGGTCTTTAATTATAGGTTGTAGCCTCAGCGCTCATCAGCAGCCACACCACCTCAATGCCTTCGGTGTGATCAGCAGCTTTATCGTTGAAGACAAGTGGGAAAACCGTTATGCTGTGGCAATGGGAATACACCTCAAACAAGGTTTAATTTCATGATTACATGAAACCTGATTATTAATGCAAAAACTTTGGCTGGAGAAGTTGAAGCTGACGTTCATGGCGACACTTTGGATGTGATAATTTGACATCATGGATTGTTTTGTGCAAAATTGGAGGTATTTTTGTGCCACGGCGAGTCAGCAGACCGACTGGCATGCATGCTAGGCTCGACTAGGCCACAATCATGATCCGATGCATTTGAACTGCAATGTATGGTATGATACGCCTAGCCGCGCCTATGGCCGGCTTCATTGCTGCCCGGGCATTGCTGTTCAAATGCATGTACTAAAGTATTGCAATTTTATTGCGTTGATATAATTCGGAATAATTCGTTTTAAAGTATTTGCTTCCCCAATTCCCATGCGTACTGTTGCAATATTTTTGCATGCATACCCATGACCGTTTCAAGACTTTGACTGAGAAATTTGCTTTTTGTTTGTTAAGATAAAAATAAAAATAAAATGCAAGAATCATCTTTCCCCACACAATACTTCTTACAAACAAGGTGTTGATATTGGCCCTTTCGATGCAAGACAAAGCACAAATGAAGGAAACAAAACAAAACAATAATGTTTTTGATTTTTTATTCAATTACACATACAAAAGAGTAATGACCTATAAAAGACCCCCTAAATATAATAATATTAATATTATTTTAGTCCTGAATACAAAATATAATAAACAAGCATTAAAAAAATCTGAAACGTTACAATCGTAATTTTCAGTCAAAAAATCCACGAGAAATGACTCTTGATACAACTTAGGCATATATGCATTTAAAAAACAGAAACGGCTGCCTGCATCTGGAACTCTTCATATCTGAAAGTTTGAAGGTCTTATTTCATACATCAGAATTATCTGCAAGATTGCAAGATGGCTTTAGGTGACCGTGGCCCTATTGGCTAATGCACAAATTTAGATTTTCTTTCTATTTAAATGATATGTTAAAGCTTATGCCCTGTAGATTACATTCGGTTCTTGAGATATGGCCTGTCAAAATGGTGCGAACCCAAAACAACAAATTGGCAACAACTTTCTTTTTTATTTTCTATATTTTGACAAGTCCAGTTGCCAGATGATTTTCTAATTACATGTATGAATTATGCAAAGTAAAGATTTCAGATACAATTAAAAGAGCTATAGTAGGCCTACTGAGGCATGGTACATGGGTAGAACACACACTGTAGACCTACTACAAAATTACGGTTGCGTTTTGGCAAATTTCAATTTGCATAATTAATTTGGGCCACTTATTAGAAAAGTTGATTAGGGCCCTAATTAATTATGCAAATGGAAATTTGCATGGAAAAAGGCATTCATGGGTTTTATATCTTATTTTGTAGCCGATCTGAACATTCTACTTTGTACAATTCTTGCATATATAATTAGAAAATAAGGCCTACCTGACATCATTGCATATCAAAAATAAAAGAAATTTGTTGCCAACTTCTTGGTTTCGCGCCATTTTGACAGGCCATATATTTTGGTAACCGAATATCCGATTAAAATAAAATTTTCAGTCTTGTAATCAGGAGAGAATGGACTCACATATTTCAATCAGACAAAATCTATATCCAATAGCGTTACCTTAAAGCTAGCATTATAAGTGTCTCCTTAACTAATAACAAAAGGTGCCCACTGGTATCTTGGAGGCATTGTCTTTTTTAAAGACATTTCTTGTTTTAGATGTTCCTTTCTTGCGAAATATTTCTGGCAATACTCACACTGATACGGTTTCTCTTTGGTGTGTGTACTGATAAACACATTGAGACTTCCCATTTGTTTGAAGGATTTCTTACAATGCTCACACTGATACACTTTCTCTCCAGTGTGAGTTATGTGTTTTGGATAAGTCTCCACTATTTTCTGACAATACCCACATTGATAGGGCTTCTCGTTAGTAGTGTCAGTCATGTTATGCCTATCCAGATGACTCATGAATGGAAATTTCTCCTGACAATATTCGCCGTCAGTTTGGGGAATATCTGTGGGGTGATGAGTGGTGACATGCGTGTCAAGATCAAAATTTCCAGTGCAGTATTTCTTGCAATACTGACATTGATACAGTTTCTTCTTGTTATCATCCACAGGTTTTGATATGTGACATTGTTTCTTCTTGGCATAGCTGGATCGGATGTATTTCACCATATGTCTTTTCCTATGTCGCTGCAGCTTGTCAAATGAGAGCAGATTAACCTTACATAGTGTACATCTGAAAGGTCTCAACATCTCCATTGTTTATCCTGGCGTTGCTGAATCTCACTGAATTGATCTGAAAATATGTTTCAAGTGTATACATAATACATTATATTAATGCAAATAAATCAGCCTAGGTGAAAAAAAAGTGAAGCAAAACTGATACCTAGCAAACACAAATATGTTTTAAAATGTTATAAACATGTTTTGGTTTAATAACTTTTAATTAAATGTCAATAAAGGTCATGAAAATATTTTTAAATGTTGATGTCGCAGGTAACAATGACATGATCAGGTCTTTATGTTGCACAGCGTCATCATCCCTACAATGTATAACTTTTTGTGTCAGATTAGTGCAATGATAGTAGGGCGAATCCACTAGTTTTTCAACAGCCACGCAGGACGATTTTGTTCCGCTGTGTTTGATAGTTTCGTAATATCATGGGGCCGAGTAACTCAGGCTAAGCACACCACCTGTCAGTGGCGTAGCCAGGATTTTGGAACCGGGGTGGGGGGCACAACTTGTAAATGTGCCGAGCCCGAGGGAAATATTTTTTGCCGACGGAAGTTGTGATTTGTTGACCCAAAAAATTTTTTGCATGGTTTGAAAAAGTGGAGAGCAAAAAAAAAGGATAAAATAGGCGGTAACAACATAAAAACACAAAATTTTTATGTATAATTCATAATTTTTCATCGTTTTACAATTCTCCCCTTTTTTTCTGTCACCCTGGGTAAAAAATGATCTATTGTTAACCCAATTTTTTTTTCACCAAGGCCTTCAGTCTACCGATGGCCTTACATATGAACCGACGGCCATGGTGAGCGGTGGGGCGGGGGCACTGCCCCTGGCCCGGCCCCCCACTGGCTACGCCACTGCCACCTGTACAATATAGATACGTTTCTTGCCCACTACGAATGCGGCGCTGGCATTCATCAGCTGAAATGACTCATTTTTACTATCTGTGTAAGCTAATTATGCATCTTCAATGTTACCAAATTCAGAAGATTCAATTTTTGTGCCGGTCATTTCAAATCATCTCATTGCAACGATGCTGAAGTAGGGTCATTCTTCGGTAAGGTGCCCAATTGCAGTCCCGCCACTTTCAGGAGTCATAACTAAAATACAAAAAATGATTTCGAATTTTATTTTTTGCAGTTGTTTAGTATATTGACGTTCCTTTTGTATCTCAAAAACGTCAAAATATTAAAAGAAGTCCTTATTTTCGAGAAAATTGCTTATGCAGGGTGTCACAACACCCAAAACCCCATGTCCCGATTGGGATTATCAAAATTTTTGATGCTGATATCTTTTAGTGGATAACTTCAGCATTGTAAAAAACACCGGGAATGACAAGTTATTTATTGTACATGTATATTGTAGAAAAAGTTATTGTAACACATCTTTCATAGCCAGGAGTAAAAATAATTTCACCCTATATGTCTAAAATTTCCTGTCCCTATGTTTACGTCATCTACCGTCACGAAAATTTAGAAGCGCCTGGAGAAAAATACTAATTTTGTAAGGTCATTTATTTGACCTAGAGAGCACAAGTCAATATGCAGTAAATTCATTTAGACATTTTTTCCTCATGTTGGCGCAATAAATTCATCAAAACTAGAACCATTTCTTCACTCATACGGGTGGGTATCTTTATTAATCGTCATCTCCGAACGCTTCTGATACCTAAAATGTTCGCATTATTTATTTTACTTTTTTCAAAATTACAACAGTTGTATGTTTATTTCTATTCACCTCCTTTATTGACCATGTGAATGTTATAGTTGTACCACTAGGGTCGTAAGTTTGTTAATTTCGTAATATACCATCACGTCATATCCGTCACAATTTTGTGACGGATATGACGTTTGAGGGTGATTTTCACTATGAGAGAATCATTTCCGTCACGTGACGGAGATGATACAGCAGAATTTCCATTCCTTGACATCATCTCCGTCACTCTACAGATAATGCCCTACTTTGACCTTAAAACTGGTCAAATGGAAATGTAATGATATGTTGCATAATCTTGGTTATACTCTCTTCCTCTGCAGGTAAAAAACAAATGTTCAATGTGCGACACATTTTTGGTATCAGTTGAACTTCGTTGCAATTGTGACGGAGATGACGACGGTGATGGAGATGACATTAGCTGCAGAAAAAGCCAAAAATTACATCAAGCTGCTAATAAAGATTGAGCCAAACACTTTTTTACTACACTGGAGATATGTCTCTTTCTTAATCTGTAAAAAAAATAATAGAAAAATCATTTTGAAATGTCTATTTTCCAAACCTTCAAACATGCACCTAGCTCTAGCTCTTGTATGTATTGTATTATGTAACCATGTGTGGTCTAATACTTAATCCTTGTTGCGTTGGGAAAAGCGAGCTACCTTTTTAATCCAATACCAAATGCTTGCCGCTCAGCGACAGAGTATAAATTCAGTTAATTTGTAAACTGGCCCTTGATGATGTGATTACATTTCCAAATGATTCTCTACAGGGTGTATTTCTATTGGTTCGTTTCAAATATAAATAATTATTTACCTGGTGTTGACGATGTGTGTTGGTAAATATCAGATCCAAACAATTCTGGGAAGCCTGCCTTTGTAACGTAACAACTGTATTCCAAAGTTGGATAAGGGGTAAAATCTGGACTCGCTTGACGCTTGCCAGTTCTTCTATATGCCGTGCCTATGTACATTGTATAGGACTGGCTTACGCCATTTTGGATGTCAATGGGAAATACACACTCGCTTGCCAGTCTTATACGCCGTACCTATGTATATAGTTGAAACGGTGACATCCCGCTATCTCTAAGGTTCGCTAACGTATCTCTAAGGTTCGCTATCACTAACGTGTAAAGTCTATGGAGATCAGAATCCCGCTATCTCTAAGGCCAAAAAAAATAATTGTTTGTTTGTCCTCCACAGCTTTGAAAGAGGACGTGCGGGCGGGCGGATTTTTTATTTTATTTTTTTATTTTTTTTTTTTTCGGATTTGGCGTATTTCTGGACCTTGCTAGAGCTAAATGCTACAATCATTCATGGTGACTTAAAAAAAAACCATTTTGTTTCTTTAATATGCAGTTAAAGTTATAATTTGTGTTCATGTCATAGTCTTTTAATGATCTGGTGGACTTTTTTTTATTTTCAACTATGAAAGAGGTCCAGAGATACTCCAAATCTGGAAAAAAATTGAATTTTACTTTTTTTAAAAAAAAAAAAATTGAAAAAAAAAAATATTGGTCAGGCCTTCATCTGAGGAGCGGGCGGTGGAGGACAAACAAACAACTTTTTTTTTTTGCCTAATAGAGAAAAAGGTTCGCTATACCTAAAAAAAGGTCCGCTACTTCTAAGGTTCGATATCACTAAGGTTCGCTAGTTCTAAGGTTCGATATCACTAATTTTAAATAAGGTTCGCTATCACTAATTTAAAGGAGGATTTCGTGATCCTAGCAACCTCTTTTTATGACATGTTTCAGTACATATCCATGAAAAAAGCCTATTCCCAAAATTTCAGTTGATTCCGATTTTGCGTTTGTGAGTTATGCATGATTATGTGTATTACACTGCTCCATAGACAATGCGTTGTAATTTCGTTCTGGTGCACCAGAACGAAATTCAAATTTCACGATATCTTAGCTAAACGAATTAATCTGCAAGAGATATTTTGTATATAAACATTATGTAGCCAGAGGTTTCCAGCGATATAAAAAATCTCAACTTTTTTTGAGAAAAGTGGGGGGATGAGGCTGTGGATCACGAAATGCCCCTTTAAAATAAGGTTCGCTATCACTAATTTTGAATAAGGTCCGCTATCACTAATTTATTGAAGGTTCGCTATCTCTAAGGTTCGCTATCACTAATTGCAATAAAGGTCCGCTATAGGGGAGATTGGGGTTAGTTGAAACATTTTTCACAAAATCGTCTTTTTAACGCAAACCGATTACTTTCAAGAAACACTAACCATCAGTATAAACATATACATACATGCTACAAATACAGCCTTAAATTTCATTGGACCTGCTTATGATTATTCATATAATCCAATTTGAAAATATCGAACCTTAGAAATACCGAACCCAGGGGTAGCGCTGGAACTAAACACTCCAGTGTCCGCAGGGACCCCCGAACTTGCAGAAAATTAAAAAGTTGGGGGTCCGGAGTAGAGTTTGGCGAGTCCGAGTTGCACAAATGCAGCATAAGCAGTGTTCGATTTAGAGGGGTTTTACATGCACAAATGCATGTAACTTTGGCTCTGTGCATGTAGAATTTTGCCTGTGCATGCAAAATTTTGTGTTATTCAGCCCATTTTGAGGAAAAAATCAGAGTTGTGCATGCAAATTTTATTTTCTAAATCGAACCCTGAGCATAAGGCCGTATAAAATTAATATTTTGGTTCTCGTCCAGAGGATTTTCATGAATTGATGAGGGAGGAGGTGTTTTTTTGTTTTGTTTTTTTTCAGTGTAAAATCAGCATTGTCTGTAGTTTTCGGTCTTTTCCAACAGTGCTCGAGGAAACGATGAGGCACTTTTTTTTTTTTTTCAAATGTGAGATTCTGAGGTATAAACCCCTAGAGTACCACAAAAGACTTGGAAGTGGTCCTTGTTCTCTAATAAACTTATTTATATGTATGATTCATAAATCATTCCAAAGTCTAAAATAATTGAAAAATCTAAAAAAATCAAAAAATCTGACAAATCCCAGAAATTGAGAAGGGAGGGGACGAGAACAAAAACATAAATTTTATACGGCCTAAATAGTATGTCTGCAATAGCGCAAGATTGAAAAACTGGGGGTCTGCAGGGACCCCTGAACTTGCAGAAAATTTAAAAACAGGGGGTCCGAACTCTATTTGGGTGGGTCCGGGACCCCAAAAAGCAACTTAGCGCTACCCCTGACCGAACCTTTTTCAAAATTAGTGATATCGAACCTTAGGTATAGCGGACCTTTTTCGTAATTAGTGATAACGAACCTTAGAGATAGCGAACCTTAGAGATAGCGAACCGTAAGTTGAAACGTCTGTTAATAGCTGTTAATAGTGTCTGTTTTGGTTTTTAGTTTGCGTTGCGAAATAGTATGCAATAGATTCTGGGCTGGCCTCGAATGTGAAGCTCATCGGTGAGCAAATTCGTGGCTAGACTTCTGGAACAAGTTCGTCCCTGATCGGTAAAATAGGATAGGTACTTACTTCATAGATGTACATGTATTGAAGAAACGTTCCACAGCACTCACATGTAGGCCTATATGTATACGCGAAAACGTATCACAGAAACAGCACAGTCATGCATCACATGTTTTCCTAGTCCGAGGTGCTCTGACGATAACACTCCGATCGCCAGGCAATAGCAAGGGGGTGACACTAAATTCACGGTTGTTCTATTAGCCACGCAAAATCTATGAAAAATTCAGTTGGTTTACTAGCTAGAAAGTGAGGCCAGTTATCGATCCGTTATAGCTCGTTATGAATAATTCATGTTCGCCCCCTTGGATCATGTTAATTGAGTTTGGCAAATAACAACGTTGTTAGTTTTGCGAACTTTGCCTGTTCAATGAGAGTATAGCGCGCCCCCAATACATCTGGGCACAAACCAGGCGAAAACGATCCAGTTTAATGAAATGGCGGACGGGTATTCCCAAAGAGCTTTTAAATAGAAATAGAGTCGCAATAGATTATATAATCTTTTGTTCGTTTGATGCCGATTAGAAGTTGCGACAGGCTATTCATAAAAGTGGTACCATTGTTTCGAATAAAGGGGTTCCGCCATTAAATTGGTCACTGATCCGGCATCATATTAACGCTCTACACAACAGGCGAGTATCAATAAGTGACCACACTACAGTCATGTGTAGGGCAGTCATGTGTAAAGTGGTACCATTGTACTCATGTATCCCAAATGTGTGCTTGTGTGGGTCTGAAGACTATAAGGAGGCTTTAGCTGTCGATGCAATCATCTTTACCACCCACCTGACGATAGGTGTTTCATTTAAATAAATTGAATGCTCTTGTTGATCGATTACACATTAGAATATGTATGAAGGCTGCCATGTCCAGTCCATATATCTATATTACACTATAATGGTAATCGCTATACGTATACATGTAAGCACGGAATAGGCCTGGAAGCGGCGCTAGAAATTAGCATGAAGCCGCATTCATATGTAAATAGCGTATTGTTATTTAAATTTGCGCCCAGACGCATTGAGGGCGACAGTCATGTTATCCAGACAGAGAATGTCTTGATGCGCCAGGCATGTCAAATTGCTGAGTGAATGTGTATAAATCCCCTCTCTGTATAGGTAATAAGCTAGTATATTTCGTGTTCCAGTTTGTTGTAACAAAAAAATAAGTATTATATTAAATATATTAAGTGTATAAACTTTAAAATTGACGTGAATTTGAAATGCAGAGCTCCAAATCTAGCTAAATCGTGTAGTGTGAAATTATGCTGTGTGACCCCCTCTGCGTGGTAGAATTATATTCATAAAACATTGAATTTAACATATAATATGGGCAGCCAACCACGATTTATCAGCATTTAAAAGATATATTAATTAATATTAATTAACAAAGATAAATAATCAATAGTACAAATGACAATTTAACTAGTAAACAAGTCTGAAATCTTAAAATGTTGCCACGTGATTTCCCGTACACGTGATATGTCTACATGTGACCATTATTCAGATTTACCGAAGTATTTAGAGTATGGTGCACGGCTTGCAGGCAACTGTGTATTTCTTTACCTCCGTATAAAATCAATAATTCATGCTGGGAGCCAAGTAACATTCTGTCTGCTTAGTGCAGTTTGGTATTTTATTTTACTTGAGAGCATATAGAAATACATAAAAACGAATAAGGCGCCATGATGGAAAGCTATGGAAGGTCAGGTCGGGTATCAAAGGTTATTTTAACTTCAAATACTACTTGTGTTTCACACCTTGCCTCTGTCACGTATTTCCTTCATATTATTGACCGCACGTCCTAATTTTGACTTTGCTATTGCAAAATGTCATTTCATATCAAATTGGTAGACTTTCTTTGAAAAAAACATATCACTGGTGCCCGATGGGAATATCCGTCCGCCATTTCATTAAACTGGATCGTTTTCGCCTGGTTTGCGCCCAGATGTATTGGGGGGGGGGGGCGCTATACTCTCATTGAACAGGCAAAGTTCGCAAAACTAACAACGTTGTTATTTGCCAATATCAATTAACATGATCCAAGGGGTCGAACATGAATTATTCATAACGGATCGATAACTGGCCTCACTTTCTAGATAGTAAACCAGCGGAATTTTTCATAGGTTTTGCGTTGCTAATAGAACAACCGTGAATTTAGTGTCACCCCCCTTGATGTAAGTATAAGTATAGGCCTATAAAGGTTGTTTTTAAGAAATTTCCATTTAATTTTATTTTAAGAAGGAGATTGGTATAGAAATAGTGGCGTACCCAAAGAGGGGAGGGGGTTTGGGAGGGGCAGATTCACCTCTGTGAGAAGTCTTGGGAGGGGGAGGGAGGGAGGAAGAGGGGAGGAGGGGATATGGAGAATGAGAGAGGGCTGGAGGAAGGGTATAATAAAGATATAATAAAGAGACAAGTAGATAAATAGAAATATAAGGAAAATGATGGGAATGAGAGAGGGAGGGTGAGAGGAGACAATGAGAGCGAGGGAGTGATAAAATGTAGGCCTAGGAAAGAATAAGTACAGAGAATGAAAAGAAAGGAATGATGAATACATTTAATAATAATTATTAGGCCTATATAATAACTAAACACATAACAGCACTGGGCAGCCATTCGACGATGTCAATGCCTTTATTCGTTACGTAATTAAAACGCCCAGTCAGATGTATTTCACACCTACCAAACACAACTCACCCAATTTCGCAAACTGGACGTTGAATGTACACTCTCATGAATATTGATTGGCAACATTTTCCAATATGTCAGCGCTCTAATCGGAAACAATAGAACAATAGACCCTGCAGAGCGTTGGGTATTCCCATCAGGCACCAGTGATATGTTTTTTCAAAGAAAGTTATACTAATTTGATATGAAATGACATTTTGCAATAGCAAAGTCAAAATTAGGACTTGCTGTCAATAATATGAAGGAAATATGTGACAGAGGCAAGGTGTGAAATACAAGTCAGTATTTAAGTTATAATAACCTTTGATACCCGACCTGACCTTCCATCATGGCGCCTTATTCGTCTTATGTATTTCTATTATGCTCTCAAGTAAAATAAAATACCAATCTGCACTGAGCAGACAATGTTACTTGGCTCCCAGCATGAATTATTGATTTTATACGGAGGTAAAGAAATGCACAGTGTATGTGCATGATGTGCAAGCATACTCCAAATATTTACGGTAAATCTGAATAGTGGTCACATGGTGACATATCATGTGTTCGGGAAATCACGTGGCAACATTTTAAGATTTCAGGCTTGTTTACTAGTTAATTGCCATTTGTACTGTTTATTATTTATCTTTGTTAATTAACATATATTTTAAATGCTGATAAATCGTGGTTGGCTGCCCATGATATCTGTTAAATTCAATGTTTTATGAATATAATTCTACCACGCAGAGGGGGTCACGCAGCAGAATTTCACATCACCTGACTTAGCTAGATTTCGAAGCTCTGCTCTTCAAATTCATGTAAATTTCAAAGTTTATACATTTAATATATTTAATATGATACTAATTTTTTGTTATAACCAACTGGTACACGAAATATACTAGCTTATTACCTATACAGAAAGGTGATTATCAGCCTTCACTCAGCAAATTGACATGCCCGACATATGCAGCCATTCTCCGTCTGGATAACATGACTGTCGCCCTCAATACGTCTGGGAACAAATTTAAATAACAATACGCTATTTACATATCAATGCGGCCTCATGCTAATTAAAGCTGCCCCATCCAGGAGTTCATCTATGGCAATAGGCCAGTGGGACAACGAAAACGCTACGTGAACGAGCTAGTAGTAGTAGGCCAGTGGGACAACGAAAACGCTACGTGAACGAGCTAATGTTTTCCTTGTAGGCAGGTGCTTATAGGTGACTATTTAGCGCCCGTCTCCAACGAAATTTCTAAGAAACCCTGAACTAGAGCTGTTAAAGCAATATTATAACATTATCATACAAAATAGATTAGCAATTCTTTGACATAAAATGTTAGTTTTTACTGTCAGATATATCCCCAGTTATTTTTGAGCCGAACAACTACGGCAAAGCAAAGTAAATTGGAATTTACTACCAGCGCGTATGTCGCCAATACGTACCACTCCTTCGGTCATGTTATGGTACGACCCTTTGTTGTGTAGATCACCGTCCTGCACGCCGTGTGTACTGTGTGTTATGAACATCGTGTATGCGTTCGACTAATAATTCCATCGTAATAATAAGACGCCGGTTCCGGCGCTCTACTCGGATTTTGACAAAACTACAGCACCTAGAGTCTTGAATTTTGCAGGGTATATTGGTATAATAAAGTACAATATAATCGTATAAAAAATGAATTTTAAAAAAATCAGTGAGGGCGTCCTCCTCAGCAAATGTTATAATATGGCTTTAGGGAGCGTTCAGAAATACTTTGGTGGGGGGGGGCTGGTAAAAGGGAGGGGGCCAAAAAGTTTTGGACATTAAAAGAGGGGGACCAAAAAGTTTTGAGGTGGTAGGAAAGGGGGGCCAAAAAGTTTTCCTCTTCAAAACCAAAATTTTCGCGCGCTTCGCGCGCACTGAGACCCTCTATATCACTTTTAACATGAGCAAGTTTGGGTTTTCAGTGCTTTTGTTTGAAAAAATGATGACACTTAGTGCACGGTACACATATCTATTCATTAATATAATATTAAAGATGATCAGCAACATGCAACATCTGGGTTGGTCTAAGAAATACTGGCACTTTTTATCATAGAATTTTATCTCTTCAAAGTAGGCTACAAAATAATTATTATGATTATGTACCAATCTGATCAAAATACAACTAAATCAAGAAAATATTGCAAATAAATTGGATTTCTTTGCACGTAAACTGCACACTTAAGTTTACTTTTTCTCATTGCAAAATTATTTTGTACACATAGGCCCATGGGTAGATTTGCCATAGGGCAGAGTGGGCACAGGCCCAGGTACCACGGTCTTTGGGGGCCAAAACTGATACCTGTGTACATTTGCGTGATCAAATTAATCTCATATTTGACCATTTTAGCTTTTTGCATAAATTAGTTCAAATTTTAACAATATTTTGACCATTCAAGCTTCAATATGGCCAATTTTTTTGCGCGGTTCGCGCACATTTGTACTGTCATAATAGCCACGGATCCAATGCTGATGTGCCTATGAACCTCCAAATAAATCCTCTATTTCATAAATCCCTGTCAAATCAGATAAACACCCTGATTTGGGACAAATCTAAATTAAGTATAAAATGAAAATTTCCTTGTGCTTGTATTTCATGCGCAATTGTTCCACCAGGAATGTTTCAAACATTTGCCTCCCTCAATGACAACACTATTAGGCCTAAGTATGTTTGTTATACGAAAATGGGGGGGGGGGGTCAAAAAAGTTTTGTCTGTCAAAAGAGGGGGGTCAAAAAAGTTTAGCGGTCCATCGAGGGGGGGTCAAAAAAGTTTTCGAGCGAAAAATTTGAGGTAGACCAGCCCCCCCTACCAAAGTATTAATGAACACTCCCTTAAGTAGGGTCCCGAATGGAAGCCCCGTTCTCGGATAGCTCCTTCGGATTGAGTACAAGAAGTTTCGAAGGTGTTTTGTTTTTATAGATTTGAGGACGTTAAAGCCATATTATATGAAGCCACTAATGTAGTGTGCACGTTAAAGAACGTCACAGGCTATTCGAAAAGAGCAGGGGATCATGCCGGTCATGTTGACTGTACTTCAAAATACACTCTCTTCATCTAGGCCTACTCTAGGTCAAGGGGGTGACACTAAATTCACGGTTGTTCTATTAGCAACGCAAAATTTATGAAAAATTCAGCTGGTTTACTAGCTAGGAAGTGAGGCCAGTTATCGATCCGTTATAGCTCGTTATGAATAATTCATGTTCGACCCCTTGAATCATGTTAATTGAGTTTGGCAAATAACAACGTTGTTAGTTTTGCGAACTTTGCCTGTTCAATGAGAGTATAGCGCGCCCCCAATACATCTGGGCACAAACCAGGCGAAAACGATCCAGTTTAATGAAATGGCGGACGGGTATTCCCATCAGGCACCATGCACCAGTGATATGCTTTTTCAAAGAAAGTCTACTAATTTGATATGAAATGACATTTTGCTATAGCAAAGTCAAAACTTAGGACTTGCTGCAATATGAAGGAAATATGTGACAGAGGCAAGGTGGGAAATACAAGTAGTATTTAAGTTATAATAACCTTTGATACCCGACCCGACCTTCCATCATGGCGCCATGATTCGTCTTATGTATTTCTATTATGCTCTCAAGTAAAATAAAATACCAATCTGCACTGAGCAGACAATGTTACTTGGCTCCCAGCATGAATTATTGATTTTATACGGAGGTAAAGATATGTGCATGCTCCAAAAATTTACTCTTTATTATTCATCTTTGTTAATTAACATATATTTTAAATGCTGATAAATCTTGGTTGGCTGCCCATGATATCTGTTAAATTCAATGTTTTATGAATATAATTCTACCACGCAGAGGGGGTCACGCAGCAGAATTTCACATCACCTGACTTAGCTAGATTTCGAAGCTCTGCTCTTCAAATTCTACATTTAATATATTTAATATGATACTAATTTTTTGTTATAACCAACTGGTACACGAAATATAGGCCTACTAGCTTATTACCTATACAGAAAGGTGATTATCAGCCTTCACTCAGCAAATTGACATGCCCGGCATATGCAGCCATCCTCCGTCTGGATTACATGACTGTCGCCCTCAATACGTCTGGGCACAAATTTAAATAACAATACACTATTTACATATCAATGCGGCCTCATGCTAATTAAAGCTGCCCCATCCAGGAGTTCATCTATGTCTAGGTTCCAGAGTAAAAAATAAGTACAGCTTGTCTGTACGCAGCAGTGCGACAATACTCATACATAGGCCCTATGAGGGAGGCACTTATAAAGAAGAAGAAGAAGAACATTAATTTTGTTTAGGCGGGCGCTCTCAACATTGTTCATGAATCTGATTTTGACACCTACGATTGTAGGCCTGTGTAGGCCTACTTAATTCCCGGGTTGGTGTGCTAATGCATCATTGCATGCATCATACACCAAAATGCTATTGAAACTAGGCCTATATAGTAATATACCAGCTAGCACCAGCTAGCATGACTAGTGTGTAGCTCAAGATATACTAGTATTCTGCAAGCTAATTTACAAATTTATTCAATTTCAAGATGACTTCTGTCGACTATTTGTTTCAAAACCGCTTTTCTACACATGATGACAATATAATAAGGTAAGTTTTATTTGAAGAATCAAGGCTCTAGTTTTTAACCTAGGCCCTATTTATGTTCAGTGTTTGTCATATTCCAGATGAGGTTCTTTTTTTTTTATTTGCCCTAAAAGTATGCACCAAATCGCACCATTTTAACTTCATTTTTCAAAATTTCTCAATTTCTCAGACACCCCCCCCCCCTGCGTCGCACAAGTGCTCCGGGCTGCACCCCGAGCTTGCACATATTCCCAATATAGAGGGTTAAAAATTAATATATTTGTAATTTTAGGGGGTCATTCACCCCCGATCGGGGGTTAACGCTACCCCTGACGCAGATATGATGATGTACCTGTATTATAGCGGATATAGGCTACGAGAACGTTACGCAAAAATCCGGAAGTAGGCCTGGTTGAAGGTATAGACCTACGGGGGAAACGATTTTGGTAGGTATGTGTGGATTTTCAGTGGAGACCAAATTAAGGGGTGGGGTATGAACGTTTGGACAGTATTTATTGTGGGACATTAGAGCACATCAGACATATCGAATTGCATTCTGAATACGAAGAATGTCCTTCTGATATCAAATAATTTTGATTTTTGAAATTCGCAATGTAATACACATTATGGCAAATCATTAAAAATTGATATTTTTGATATTTAACAGTACTTAAAGTAAACTTTATAAATCTGATGATTTATACTTAAAGTGTATGTAGGTGGGATGAAAAAAAGCCGACGATCAATTGAAAATTTTGACCTTTCGTATTGAAGATATGGATTTTTTTTTCCCAAAACACAAAAAAAAAATAGGTCTTTTTGGGAAAAAATCCATATCTTCAATATAAAAGGTCAAAATTTTCAATTGATCGTCGGCTTTTCCTCCCAGCTACATACACTTTAAGAATATATCATTAGATTTATAAAATTGATTTCGAGGACTGTTATATATCAAAATTTGAAAAATATCAAATTTTAATAATTTGTCATAAAATTTGTATTATATCGTGAATTTCAAAAATGAAAATTATTTGATATCAGAAAGACATGCTTCGTATTCAGAATGCAATTCGATACGTCTGAGGTGCTCTCATGTCCCACAAAAAATACTGTCGAAACGCCATAAACGCTCATTCTAGATCCCTTAAGTTGGGTAAAATTAGTCATTGGTAACAGAAAAAATGTTATCGTTGACTTTTTTCATCCAAACATCCATATAGGCCTACTCGCAATCCCGACCCAATTCAACACAAACGTTGGCAACCATGAGAGTTACCAAATCTTTCAAAGTCCCTTTGCAATGATTTTTCATCAAATTTACCCCCCTTTTTCATGCAAAATCAAGGGCAAAATGTGGCCAAATACAACCCCTTTTTTGTGCTTAGTTTTCAATGACTAGAATTTCAAACACCCCTTTTTAATAACTAGAATTTTAAATACCTCTTTTCAATGACACTAAATATTGACCTATTTCCAGGATCTGTGCCTAAAATTACCGGATTTTCTCAGGTACCCCTTTTATCTACATTTCGCGGTCAGTGCAAATTAAATACCCCATATTTTGCTGATTTCACTATGGTCAAATTTCGCGAACAGTCCAAATTAAATAGGCCTACCCCTAATTTGCCAATTTCGCGGTCCTTGCTGCTGGTAAAAGAATTACCCCTTTTCCGCGCTATTTCAGTCTGCCGCCTGGACAACCAATTCTTTAGAAATGCTTAGTCGCGCTAAAAGTCGATCGATACATGTAAAAATCAGCACAATTCAGAGATACACCTTTTTGCTATGAAATTAATTTTCTCGGTCAAATATAAAGCAATATTTTTTTTTCTTCAGTAATGTCAGTTAAAAACTTGGTGCTTGGATATACATTTTTTTAAAATCCTGGTGTTAAAATTAAGCATCAAATTGTGTCTTTTAGTGTGATATTTTTGATTTTTATAGGCCTTGAATTCGCCTGCGAGCTTTTTACGGAATTCATGTTTTAGTGTCTCAAACTAACATAGTTTGCTAAAGAAAGATATTTCCCACCTCTGTAAAGCACATCGTGTGGGTCTATATGTTATAGTTTTGTCAGAATTTCCGTTTTGTTTTACCCTTTTTCCATTCAGTCTCCGAAAATGTCAAACTAAGTAAAAGTAGGCAATGGTGAGTACTTTTATCTCGAGAGCAACCAGCTGAAATAGTCGATATTTCCTTTGTTGTTATCCAGGTCAATTTTTCATTGAAAGCCAATTGCCCGACCAGCGATTAAATCCCCAATTGGGTGTTCTGGTTAAACATGATCAGTAGGAGCGCTATAGGTCTGGGAATTTCTTTGCTATATTGAAGTTCTGGCAACACTATATCCATGCCGGTATTCCTATTAAACCCAGGGATATCGATCCACAATGCTAGATTTCACGTGTTGATTTAGAAATTTTGTCAGCCGACAGTGAAAGATGGTGAAATCAAAACGGAAATTCTGACAAAACTATGATATATAGCTCACGGTGATGTGCTTTAGAAAGTTGGGGAAAATCCTTCATTAGCGAACTATATTACTTTGAAAAGCTAAAAGGTTGATCCAAGAAAAAGCTCGCGGGCCGAGCTGAAGCCTATAAAAATCGAATATCTTACACTAAATGACTGAATTTCAGGCCTAAGTTTAACACCAGGATTTAAAACAAAAAATCAGTATCAAGCATTATAGTTTTTCCAGCCATTTACTGAAAAATTAAAATTATTGCTTTTCATTTTGCTAAAAAAAAAAATTTTACACTGAAAAGGTGTAACTCAAAATTTTGCTCATTTCAACACCAATTTCGATCGTTTGTATTGCCTCATTAAATGACTGAGTGAGCCTTGCAGAACAAAAGAATCCGTTGTGCAGGTAGCTGACTGATTTGGTAATGGTTGCCAATTTCGGGTTGAGTTGGGAGGCCGGGCTCGCAATCGGATACACTCAGTTGAAAATTCGTATGTTAAAATTACATTCAACTAGACAACAAACACGAAAAATGGCATTTTAACACATGAATTAAACAAATTAAAGTAAGCGATGCTTTTGTTCATAATTTAGTATTCATGTATCATGTAGGCTATTCTCATTAGAGAATGAATTTGGAGAAAACCTTCTGATAATTACAAACACTCGCTGAGCAGCAAGACCTACCCTCTAAGCTTTTAATCCGATAAGCTGATTATCTATTTGTTTTCGTGAATTGGAAGACATTCTTTAATGTAGGCCTATTACCGTGAGCTCAATCATCTGAAAATTACTGGAGCGTGAGCCACCCAGGCTGGTGGCTCAGCATAGTATTTTATTAACAGAAGGTTTTCTTCAAATTCGTTTCCTAATGTGCACACACACCAAATAGGAAATTTCTACTCCAGAGTTAGTTTGAAGAAATAGCCTGGTTAAAATGTGACATTTTTGGGTAGAAATATTTTTCTATATTGCCGGAGACTTCCTTTAAAGTTTATAGTTCACCATCCAAAACTACTTGCTATAATGTTACCAGCACAGACGATATGAAGTAGATTCTATTTATATTAATTAGGCCTACTAAGAAATAACGCTCAAAACCTGTTCAGTTCAATGATATCGGCAGGGCCGTTCCTAGGGATTTTACCGTCCTAGGCAAAGCCTCTCCCTGCCGCCCCACCAAAGCATACCAAAAAATGTTAAGGGGGTTACCCCCCTTGAAAACTCATCGGTTGTGACCTATTTGTATACTGCCCACGACCGTTTTCCTCAGTGGCATTTTTGACATTGGAGGGATGGGGATGGAAAAAATTCTTGAAGTATAGTGATTTCAGCACCATTTGGGGACATAAGAATTTCGTGGTACAAATGCGCGCGAAAAATTTTGCCATTTTGAAGCTAAACTGTTGAAATGTGGTGAAATAATGGAATAAATTCGCGCGAAGCGCCAAAAAAAAAGCACTTTTGAGACTAAAATTGCCAAATATGAGGTTAATTTTAAACCCACAGAGGGCCTACAGCCTGGGGGGAGGGGGAATGATTGTATGGACCATCCCCTGGCAAAATATTGGGGGGATTTATCCCCCAAACCCATGCATCCCCCAGGATCTACGCCTATGGTTTTCCTTCTTTTCTGTACTTTTTATCCCACTTTTTGTTCTTCTTTGACACTCTTTAAGCCTTGAGGACTAACCCCAAGCCGACCGCCTTACCTGGCCTAATGGTAGGAACGGCCCTGCATATCGGGCACGGTCTGAGGAGTCCACAAAGTGAAATAGCGCCACCTTTTTTTAACTATCCCGTTGCCATATTAAAGGAAATGCTCAAATGGGCATGACATATCGCAAAAGGTTGCAAGAAACTATTTGAAACTGTTACGATTTGGAAGTTCACAGCATCTTGCGAATGGTATATTAGTGAGCTTTGGCAAAAAATTACATTGATCATTTATTTCCAATGACACTGTATTCTTGAGATGGAGAGATGCAGAGTTTAACAGTACAACACGTAACGGTTCAGTTTGCTTGGCCGAGAATAGCTGAGAATCCGGGCCGAGAATACATACCCTGCAAATATCAAGGCTTAAAAGCCTGCATAATGACGGATGACGCAATCTGAGATTTTAAAACATATTCAACGTGTCCTGTCCTTTTATTCATACGATCGAAATAAACGCATCCCAAAAAGAAAGTATCCAGTTTGATTTTGGTCCATAGGCCCTAAATCAAAGATGGGATCTTAAATCAAGACCTACCAAACGTATGTTACAGATGAATTAATTCCGCACAGTTTGATATCTCATTTGTCCAAATCGATGCAGAATTGATGACACAGTGATCTTTTAAATGCAATCACCGCAATTTTAAAAGTTGCAATAATCACTATTGATGTGGTTTTCCTGCTTCTCAAGATTCTTCATAAAGGTACACAATAACAGAGACGGTGTAAGACTGTTTGACTTCACTTCATGTGTTTTATTCAATACAGATGCTCTTTTACTCCTTCCTCAATGTTTTACCTTTCACACTTCACAGTCAATGTCCTTCTGTTGCATAATGACATCTGCGGCGCATGTTCTTGATCTATCGCTACCATATTGAGTAGCAGGACCAAATCAATAGGACTTTACTGCAACTTTTAAAATTGAGGTGATTGCATTCAAAAAGTCATTGTGTCGTCAACTCAATTCTGTATCGATTTGGACAAATGAGGTAACATTACAAACTGTGCGGAATAAATCCATCTGTAACATACTTATGGTAGGTCTTGATTTAAGACCCCATCTGTGATTTATGGACCTAAATCAAACTGGATACTTTCTTTTTGGGATGCGTTTATTAGTCGAACGCATACGTGATGTTCACAATACTGGGATGACCATAACACATACAAACATCAACCTCTAACACGTCCGACGGAGTGATACTCACTCACTGGCGATAATGTGTTGTTTTGTTTCATTTATTCGGCTCAAAATTAAAAGGAGACATTTCTAAAAGTGAAAACTAAGATTTTTTTAGAAAGAAATGCACATCTAGTTCTTATTATGAAAATGTTACAATTGGGCTTTATTAATGTCAAGAATACAATTACTACATACGCGATATTTAATTGATATAGTAACAAACCATTGTTTCATTTATTCGGCTCAAAATTAAAAGGAGACATTTCTAAAAGTGAAAACTAAGATTTTGTAGAAAGAAATGCACATCTAGTTCTTATTATGAAAATGTTACAATTGGGCTTTATTAATGTCAAGAATACAATTACTACATACGCGATATTTAAGTTGTTATATAGTAACAAACCATTGCAAAAGTTTTAAACTTACATGCTGAAACTTGATACGTATAACAAAATGAAACTACACTGTACACTATTTCAACAATTAAGTTTCAAGAATACACTGTTTTGGAAATAAATCTAATACTGGCTGGAGTTTACTTTTTGCGACTTCGCTAAATTGCGTCTGGTTCAACCAGACTTCATCAGGTAACTGACCCGCTGGACTGGTCACTGGTCAGTGGTCAGTAAGTTCCAGTATAAGATCTATTTCCAGAACTCTGTTTACAACTGCTGGATGACTAACTAATTTTTCAAGAATACAACTGACAAGCATGAAGCAATATCTAATTGTAATACTGACAATATACACTGCAAAAAATATTGAGTAAAAAGGTCACAACTCAACAGTTGAGTAAAAATTTGAGTAAAACATTACTCATCATTGAGCTCATATATAGGTCACAACTCAACAAATGAGTAAGAAGTTACTCAACATGAGCTCAATGTTGAGTAATTTTTACTCATTTGTTGAGTTGTGACCTATGAGTTCGATGTTGAGTTATTTTTTTACTCAACTGTTGAGTTGTGACCTTTTTACTCAATGTTGAGTAAACTATTTTTTGCAGTGTACATTGCAAAAGTTTAAAAACTAAACTTACATGCGGAAACTTTTGAAGTTTTAAAAAACGGTAAATATTAAAGTACTATTTCAACAATTAATTTTCATAGATCACGTCATGTATAACATGCAAAAAACGTGGAAACAATTAACATTATTGGAAGAGAACAAAACAGGAAGCAACAATCTAAGTTTAAAACAGAATTTAATGAAACAATTTTCGATCCAAAGAGAATTTCAAATAAGTTTTTAATTTTTTTTGTTAAATTGGACTAAAACTATCTCAAAAATTTAACATTCAACAATTTTGAATATCTTGAACAATTATTGTCAAGTTGTATGTACAATCTGTACATGTCTCTGATAATAAAATAGAGATAAGAGGAACTTTAAAAGTAAAAATAGTAAACCAATTTAATCGTCACACAAGAGCCCTGATCATGATGAAATGTAAAAGGCACTTTTATGAAATAGTTCAACTTCTTTGTTCATCAATATTTAACCATTCGTTATCGGCCTGTATTTTCCAGGACTTAAAGGCCCATTCAGTGATTTGCTCATCCAGACGGTCGTAAAAATCATCAAAATTTCAGATTTTGGTACCTTTGTTATTCTCATAGATGTGATCGTGTGCTAACATAACCTGCGAGTGGTTCAGCCGAAAGCCGTGTATTTTGTCTTATTTTACACGAATCTGAAAATTAGTTACACAAGTCATATATATATTTGAATGGGGCTTCAACTTCATCAGTACTGCTGTTTTCTTCGTTTTTTTTTGTTGCCAAATTTGTCATATCAAAAATACCAATTTGAATGACTTATCCTTCACTTTTAAGCAATTTATAAACAATTTAAATTTTTTTACAATTGCTCTGGGATCACTGAATGGGTCTTTAAGTTAAAGTTGCAACAGTATAAAAGGACGTTTGAGAAGCGTTTTCTCATTTCTATTTACCATCCAGTGGCGTAGCCAGGATTTCGTACCTGTAAATATTTTATGCCAACGGCAGTTGTGAATTGTTGACCCAATTTTTTTTCGATGGTTTGAAAAATTGAAGAACAAGATAATTCAATTTGTTTCACAAGTTTTTAACATTTCTAACATTTTTATACAATTTATCCCTTTTGCCAGGGTAAAAGAATAGTCTATTGTTCACCCATTTTTTTTTCACAATCGCCTTCCGTCTACAGGGCCGGATTTACATTTTTGGGGGCCCTGGGCCAGGCCAAAATTTGGAGGCCCCCAAAATTTCAATTTTAGATTATTTTAGTCCAAATTAATTGAAGCTGAATTTTGCTATATAGTAGGCCAGAGCGCGCAAAATTTTGCAATTTTTGTACCCTATTTTGGCCAAAAACATGGTGTTTTTCGGCTAAAATTGAAGATGCACACTGCACAGGGCAATTTTGGGGGCCCCCAAAATTTGGGGCGCTGGGCCCGGGCCCATCTGGCCCTATGGTAAATCCGGCCCTGTCCGTCTACCGACGGCCTTACACGAACCAACGGCCATGAAGGAAGTACACAAAGTATAGGAAAATATTATAGGACTTCAATTAATAATTTGTGATACTTCTGGCGAGATGCCACAAGACAATTCTCCAAATAAAATATATGGATATTAATCTGCGATGTTATAAGGCCCGCCAATTACGAGCTGATCCGGTGAGTAGACGTAATTAAGTAAATCCAGTATTCGTTAAATAATGTAAACTTGACAAAAGTCAATAAAACCAAATTTTTTGGAAGCCGTTATTACGAAAAATCAACATGGAAAAATCATATAGATACTATGTAAAAAAACGATTTCAAGACATATTGACGTACTGAGAAACTTTTTTTGCTAAGAAACTAAGTACTTGATCACATGATTTACAGTGGAACTATTCGTCGGACAAATGATTGGTCCAATTAATGCTTAATAAAAAGGGTTTATGCAAAATAATGATAGTATAATATGCACACAATATTTCCGCGATACGTGCTGTCACTTACACGAACGTGCTCCACCTTCAAGTAAACATTTTCTCTTCAAAGGCTAAGCCATATCTTAAAATATAAAATTGGTTAATATTTTGCAAACCTGATTTTTTTTGGCATAAATTTTTATGTCAAATATATATCAAAAGTATATCAAAAATATGTTAAATGGCATGTTGATACAAATTTGATATATCAAAACTATGTCAAATAGATTTTGATATATATTTGATTGTATCAAATATGTGTCAAAAAAATTGAAGTATGTCAAAACTATGTCAAATTTAACTTAGATTCTCAAATGAAAAGTATGAGGGTCAAATTTGTGTCAAAATTGTGTCAAATCTGTGTCAAATTTGACTTTAAAAATTTTTGTATGTCAAATTTGTGTCAAAATTTACTTAGTCATTTTCCTGATAATTTCAGTGTGTCAAAATTATGTCAAATCCAACTCAGAAAAATTTTTTGTATGTCAAATTGGTGTCAAATTTTACTTAGTCATTTTCATGATAATTTCATTGTGTCAAATTTGTGTCAAATTTTACTTAGCCATTTGTTGATAATTTCATTGTGTCAAAATTGTGTCAAATCCAACTTATACATTTTACTGACCAAATGCATGTACATTGTAAAATGAAACATTGTTTTATCTTTTTTTAGCATCATTGAATTTTTAGAATCAAACATCATGATCAGTAGAGAATATGAATTTAATGACCGCATAGAATATTTACTGTTTATCATGGTTTATTGAAACTACATATCAAGACATAAGATCAAGATCTGACATGATATAAGGCTTTGTATAATGTGAAAAGAAACTGAACAAAAAGGTGTTGTTCAACAATGTTTTAATATAAAATAATTCATTGACGTTTCGTACAAAACGTCAGTGAATTATTTTATATTAAAACATCGTTCTTTTCACTTTTTTCCATGCGATGTAACGTGTGACTCTTAATGTTTTTTTGTATAAATTAAATTATGTGACCCAGTGTGTGCCCAATGCTTCTGGTGTGTCCAGGCCGGGGCACTCAACTTTAGAAGTGATAGTATGTGCCTGTCAATAGGCCCCTCTTTTGAAGTTGACTATACCCGATGACTCCTTTTTTCAAAAAGTCATACCCCTCTTTTTAGGTGCGGCTACCCAATGACCCCGGCTACCCAATGACCCCTTTTTCTAGAATGGTATCACTAAAATGCCACAACATAATGCAGCAACTTTCAAATTCTCTTATTTCAGCAAATTTGCATTGAAATTTGGAAAATTTTGAACAAGAAATAGGATTTTGCTCCATTTTTGAGGCAGCCAGATCAAAGTAATTACGATTTTTGGTCAATGCAATTTTGTCCCAGTATTTCGAGCCAGATGGAGCAAACTTGTTCCCCCTTCCTCCTGTCCCCGGTCAGTATGCTTCTGGTGTGTCCAGGCCGGGGGGCACTCAACTTTAGAAGTGACAGTATTATGTGCCTGTCAATTGGCCCCTCTTTTGAAGTCTACTATACCCGATGACCCCTTTTTTTGAAAAAGTCATACCCGATGACCCCTCTTTTTGACTACCCAATGACCCCCTTTTTCTAGAATGGTATCACCAAAATGCCACAAAATAATGCAGCAACTTTCAAATTCTCTTATTTCAGCAAATTTGTATTGAAATTTGGAAAATTTTGAACAATGAAATAGAATTTTGCTCAATTTTTCAACATTTTCTAGCTAATAACCCTTATTTGATATCTATACCCAATGACCCCTGCCCCCAATATTTTGTACCGATAGGCCCCTACTTCGTGATGCCAGTAGGCACATAGGCCCTACCTTCACTTATAAAGTTCCCCCCGTCAGGCAGGGACCGTGTAGGGACCAGCTCCAGGAAGTCTCATGAATTAAGTTGCTTTGAGGCATCATCGGAAGAGCTGGCCTAGTAGGCCTACTCATTATGATTTGCATAATTTTTAAGGATGGCATTACTAGTTTATAGCTATAAGCTCGAGATGAAAAACGGATCATTCCTAAGAGCCGTCTTGCTGAGTGATGTGCTATCAGAATTTTTACAATCTCGTGGTGAAAATTTATATGACCCCCCCCCCTTCTGCCCACGCAGACTCAATCCATTGTTTGAACTAAGGGGTGAAGCGTGCAAAAAACATTTATAGGCCTAGTAAGTGTCAGGGAAGGGAGCGGAACATGGACAAAATTTTGCGCTCTTCATGATAAATATTTTAATTAACTCCTATTTTTGGTGTAAATAAATTATGACCCCCTCCCATTTTGGCATAAACATTATGACCCCCCCCAGTATTTTCACGACCCCACCCCCATTCAGGGAAAAAATGACAGCCCCTATTACTAACAGGGCATTAATGCACTGGGCTAATGCAACTAACCATTACACCAAGGGAATTTCTTGTTTCGGTGCTCCTACATAAAGGAGGAACTTCCATTCAGAAGAAGAAAAAGAAAATGGCAGCTTGTGGTGGTGGATTTGAATTTTAACGGTTCAATTTTCGTTTTAAAAGCTTAAAGCCAGTCTGTCATGCCAACGGAGGAATGCATCAATATCATCTAGTCATGAACATTATATACAATGTGTGATTCGGTGGACAGGCTTGAGCTATTATATAGTAAACGAATCTTATGACTGCACTGCAGTGTGACGTGAATCATGAATCGAATGCATGCAGCATGGTGGGACAATGGAGTAAGATTTTAGTTTTGGCTGTTCATGCTGCTACTGAGTACCAATCAATTTAAGACTAAACTGCATCATCGGATGCTGTATGTACTGGATAAAGCACATGGTAAGTATACAGTCAACATTTTTGAAAATTAAAAAATGTATTTTAAGCTTACCGTACCTATACTTCTACTTATACACATGACTACAGTACATCACTACATGTATCACTGTAGTCTGTACCAGTTAGGGTGCATCAAGTGCCCCTCATTTCAACCATATTTTTTGCTCCTAGTGTCAAACTGTACCATTTAACTAGAAACTCATCCCCTCCAAATTTAAATTCAATCGGAGGTCGGGAAGGGGACCACGTGAGTTTAAAGTTCGGACAGAGGCAACCGGCAGCTAAAGTCCGGCTGGCAGCTATTGTATTATGTATACAGTTATACACACACATTAATAGCTGCCTTTAGTAAAAGTTTTTATAGTACTTCAAATCTCAGACAATACTCAATAAAATGCAAATCCATTCGAACTAATCACAAAGGCAGCTATTTTCAGACATATTTGACGTTATAATAATAGCTGCCATGTGCATGTTTCTCTATTTACAGCCATTTCTGCATGGAAAATGGGTCCATCGCACACTAAGCTTGAAGTTTGTGCATGGTAGGTGTTTTTAACTTAATGACAAATAAATCAGGCAGCTATTTAGTTTTCATTACGTTATACTGCACATCACTGTGGCTGCCTTATGAATAACAATGTAATAAATGTACTTTTACCATTGCTTTTTATTTATCAGTCCATATATGGTCATTTTCACGGTAAAGGGTGTAACTTTTGATTTTTAGGGTCAAAATTTCAAACCACTTAAATATGTTTCTGTTTACTGAAATCATGCATAGAAACAACTTAAATTCCAGTAAAATAATGTTTCAAGGCTTAAACCTTTTGATTTCTAAAAAAAAGTTGACATTTGCATAACATTTTGGTTAAAATCTAAGAAAAAATGTATTTTACATAACCTCAGAAAATTTTGACATGAAAGCTGGAATACATGTGAAATTCCATTCCAAAGTAAGTCAACAGATATAAGTTAAATTTTATACCATGTTTTGCTATGTTTGTAATTGCAGTTTTGAAAATTTTTAACATCAAGTGTCATTTACAATGGAAATTTCCAAACCTTAAACATATTTTTAAGTTTTAATTGGGTTCCTAAAATAATTTGAATGTCTAACTTCATGTACAAATACTACTTGATGAAAGGAACCTCCCAGCCAAGTTTCACAGAAATTGGAGTTATTTTTTAGAATTGGCAATTCAAGCGATTTGTGTTTCGGAGGCTTCAGTTAACAACACAGGTGATCATAAAAGCAAAATATTTAGCTAACTACTACAAGTTGACATAAAAAAATAGGTAAAAAATATCACAATTACCAATTTTCATGCTTTGATTCTAAGTATTGAATTTCAGTTGTGACAAAAATTAAATTATCACAGCAAGTCATTTTTTTTTGTTTGGAGGCTTCATGTTAACAATTGTTAAACATTGCAGAAGTAGTTTTTTGAAAACAACAGTGTTGGGATCATCTAAGCTGTTATTTTCTTGTGTGTATTGAATCAATGATTCTATGCGGCAGATATTGTAGATTTATCACACATTAATTTTTTCACCCATTTGTTAAGTATGGTGTTTTTTGCATGTGAAGCCTCCGAAACAGGCTTTTTAAGGTATCAGTATATTTTTCAAACATTAACCATAATGTCAATTTTTTTTAAATTTATGACATTCTGCACATATCAAGTAATAATTACACTGCAGATATCAGTATGAAACACACCAATTTAGATATGCATAGATGATAATTAAGTTTATTGTTGTTTGGAGGCTTCATTTGTTTCGGAGGCTTCAATTGTTAACGGAAAGTTTGTATTGGGTCCCATTTTCAAACGGTGATATATATCTCCACGATTTAAAAACATGTGACTTGAGGATCTACTTTGCTACATTTTGATAAATAGATTGGATGAGCTCTTTTATTTATATTTGCACAAGCTTGCTGAACAGTTTGTTTCGGAAAAATAAAAAAAGTTAACGGAAAAACGGCTATTTGAAGTCAAGATTTTATAAAAATTTTTAAAAGCTTGCAAATCGGCTAATTTTTGTTACCCATTTCAAGTTAAGATAACAACTGTTATGAATCAAGAAGAAGTGAAGAAATAACCAAGAATTATGAACCAAAGCTACACCCACAAAGTTTGTTAACAATTGTTAACGGAAAATGAAGCCTCGAAGCGACAAATATTGAAGTCCGGTTCTCAAAAATACAGGGCCGTTCACAATTAAATCTAATGTGGCAGTGTTTACTGAACATATGACTGTACTTTCAGGATAAGAAAAATTATCCATGAACTAACTGAAGAAAACACAGGGTTTTACAAAATGTTACTGTTTTTATAGTTTTTCAAAATGGCAATATTAAGTACATTTAAGCCTGCTAAAACTGAGCATAGTAACTCCCAAAGCTGATTATGCTACCCAAGGTAGCTGCTAACTAGATGACTTATGTGGCCAAAAATCATGGAATTCTGTGGCTTTATTAGAACACTACGGTTTAAAATGTTAAAAATCCAAAGTTACACCCTTTACCGTGAAAATGACCATATGATACAAGTTTGGTAAATTAGGTAGTATCATTCAGTTTACGCTTTCTCAGGTTAGGGGTGGTGCAATAATTATGTGTACCGGGGGGGGGTGAATTTTCAAAATGGTCTGCCAAAAAAGCGCTTGCCCCCCCCCCCTTTGGCCGTGCCAAAAAACCTTTGCCCCCCCCCTTTCGACGTGCCAAAAAAACCTTTGCCCCCCACCTTTTGACGTGCCAAAAAATCTTTGCCCCCCCCCCTTTATACACATACAAGATTTTTGGGACCATGAATTTAAAACCTTAAATTGTCTTAACATATAATGCGCATAGCGATGCTTGGAAATTTTGCATATTTGAGCGTGTTCTTAATGTTTTCCCTCGCCTTTTTAGGGCGTAATATAAACAGTGCCCAAAATATCTGTGCCAAAATTGCTTGCCCCCCCTTTTGACCGGCCAAAAAATACTTGCCCCTCCCCTTTTGGCCTGCCAAAAATCTTTGCCCCCCCTATAATTCATTTATATCAAAATGTCTTGCAAGTGATGGAGCAAGATAGAAAATGGACACCTAATCTGAGAAAGCGTAAACTGAATGACACTATCTAATTTACCAAACTTGTTTCATATGGACTGATAAATATTAATTAGCAATGGTAAGATAAGTACATTTATTGCATTGTTATTCATTGAAGTATTACGGTGCGGTAACGCACGCACCATATATTTATGCAGGTTTCCTTGAAAAATCTTTTCTTTTAATTTTCTATGTATACCCGTGCTGTATGTAAAATTTGTATTGTATTTTTGGACCAATTTGGCTGCATGAGTATAGCAAATGTGTTAACTAAGGTTTGCCTATCATACCTTTAATAGAAATAGTTACGGTACTTGAGAACTAGGCATGCTTGAGAGCTTGAAAATGTATTTTGGGTCAATCTGGGAGAAAAAAAAATCCCAGGTAATGGATTCTTCCTGATGGATTCTAATTTCTAAAAAGTAATGTGGAAATACCTGCCCAACCATATACTCTTGATGATCCTGAATTTCTTGTTGATGACACCAAATATTTTTTTCAGTTGTTTCAGAAAACTACCAAATGTGTAAGCTTATTTAATTTGTAACTTTATGTTCAATTTGCTTTCAGATGCTATTGAAAATGGATCCGAATGCGGCAGGAATAGCAACTCATCAATGGCGACTCATCAAGAAGAAAATGCTGTACTTATCAGTTATGCAAAATGAGGAGTTCAGAATTCAGATTTTACGCAAAGAAGAATGTGAAAAAAGAACCTTGCTAATTTTGACTCGGACTGTTAAAGATCATGCAGATCTGGATCATGCACATAAAACTTAACTTTAAAGACCATTTTTCTGATTCATGATTTCAAATGGATCCGTCAAAACTTCGCACTAATTATGTGTCGTACTAATTATTGTTTAGAATACATGAGTGGCAAACTTAAGACTATTTTTCTCACTATTTGGCCCCAAAAAAAGTCAGATTGCTCTTTCCGACCGATCAACAACTTTATGTGAAATAATCTGTATTAAGGTCACAACAACTTTATGTGAAATAATCTGTATTAAGGTCACATGTGTTTGTTTTTGCATACCGTATTTGAATTTGAATTTGGTATTAAATTACTAGCAAAATATTTTACAGGTCAAGCTACAAGTTTAAAAATATTGGTTGAGAGGTAGTCGGGTAAATAGTATATCAATAAATATTGGGCGTCAAGCATCCAATTCTGTCATTAATATGTTTTCATCAATATTTTCAGTGATTTTTGGTTTTCATTGGGCAAAACTTAAGCTTAATGGAAAATTAAGCCCCTCCGTGCCCCTCACCTTTGTGGTGCAGCCATGTGATCACATTCTGGCATACTTTTGACATAACCAAGAACTACATGTCAAATATGTATCAAATTTATTTTGACACAAATTTGACATATCAAAAGTACCGGGTATGTCAAATATGATCCTGTTTGACACAATTTTGCACAAATCTGAATATTTGGTGGCATTTTTTTGCCCTCAAGTGGGATTTCCAATAACTTGGCACTGACTGGAAGCTGTGCATGCACCTGGGCAACAGGGTAGAAAAGGATTCCCTGTGCTGGCTCACCTCGACGGCAGCTCCACCACTGCATTCACATCGGTGTGTCAAATATGATCACGATTTGATACAATTTTAACATAACCAAGTACTATGTCAAATATGTATCAAATATATTTTGACACATATTTGACATATCAAAAGTATGTCAAATATGATCCTGTTTGACATAATTTTGACACAAAATAATATTTGACATGATTTTGACACAAATGTGATTTGACACACATTTGACATAGAACTATGTCAAAAATATGTCAAATTTTTTTATACAAATTTGACATATGTCAAATTTATGTCAAATTTGTGTCAAATAAATGTCCCAATTCTTATCGTTTTTGTTTGACATAATTTTGACATATGTCAAAATTGTGTCAAATTTCGGTCAGCATGTTTACACATGTCTCAACTAATTACACCTAAATGGAATCAAGTTGGTTAACAGAGCATAAAGTCTGAATTATGACTTAAGTCCCCTATAGAACTCCGTGTTAAACGCCAAAATAGCCAGTTGGGTTTCTGTGACTTTACCTTGTTTCAACTTAAAAGGCTTTTGGTGATCCACAGCCTCACCCCCCCCCCCCTCCCCACTTTTCTTAAAGAAAGTTGTGATTTATATACCACTGTATACCTCTGGCTACATAATGTTTATGTGCCAAATATTTCTTGTAAATTATAATTCGTTTAGCAAAAATATCGCCGAATTTGAATTTCGAAATTACAACAGTGGTCTATGGCAGGGGTCTATGGAGCAGTGTAACACACATAATCAGTGCATATAAGGGGTGGTGCAATAATTATGTGTACCCCGGGGGGGTGAATTCTCAAAATGGTCTGCCAAAAATCGCTTGCCCCCCCCCCTTTGGCCGTGCCAAAAATCTTTAAAATCTTTGCCCCCCCCTTTCAACGTGCCAAAAACCTTTGCCCCCCCTCTTTTGGCGTGCCAAAAATCCACCACCCCTAACTCGAAAAGGCAAAATCGGAATCAACTGAAATTTTGGGAACAAGCTTTTTTCGTGGATATCTACTGAAAAATGTCACAAAAAAGAGGATGCTAGGATCTCGAGATCCTCCAGGCTTTAAAATGGACAGAAACCCTTCCCAGCAGTTATTAGATGATATTATTTCAGCCTGTTGGCTGAAGTAGACCTATAACAATTAGAATTTTACGGAAATCGTATTTTGTGGGACTCACACGATCGAAACAAAGGGTGTAGCATTATCCTTTACACCCATATAATTTGTCCACGGCAGTAAAAATGTTTAAACAATGGATTGATTCGCGCGCCTCACCCATTACTTTTAACGCTTTTACTGCCTTTATTCTTTAATATATAGGCCTACCTCAAAAATTTCGATTTCTGATAACTATTTGTAAAATTTCACCCTATCAACCAATCTTTTATTACTAGTTGACAGACACAGGCCCGTGACGCAGGATTTTTTTTTTTGGGGGGGTGCTGATTTTGATAAAGTGTACCTTTTTTTCCACGGGGGGAGGTCGATTTGGTACAAAGTGGACTTTTCCTCAAACAATTGGACCTTTTTTGGCCAAAAAGGCGTTAACCCCCCCCCCCCACCCCTTGTGTACGGGCCTGGACAAACATGATGTAACTATTTTTTTTAAATTTAAGAAGCTATAAATTAGGGGTAAGATAAAACAATATAGGTTTAGGTAGTATAGGAATTGGTGCCAATATAGGTTTAGGTAGTATGGGGATTGGTGCCAATATAGGTTTAGGTAGTATAGGGATTGGTACAGCATGTATTCCAATGTGTTTTTTTAGATGTTCCTCTCTTGCAAAGTATTTCAAGCAATGCTGACACTGATAATGTTTCTCTTTGATATGTGTTCTGATGTGAATTTGGAGAGCACAAGATTGTGCAAAGCATTTCTGGCAATACTCACACTCATAAGGTTTCTTTTGGGTGTGTGTACTGATGTGATATTTGAGACTACTAAAAGGTGTAAAGTATTTCAAACAATGCTGACACTGATAACGTTTCTCTTTGGTGTGTATCCTTGTGTGATTTATAAGACTGCGAGATCGTGCAAAGTATTTCTGGCAATACTCACACTGATACGGTTTCTCTGTGGTGTGAATTCTGTCGATGTGTCTTTTTAGATGTCCCTTTCTTGCAAAGCATTTTTGGCAATATTCACACTGGTAAGGTTTCTTCTTGGAGTGAGTTTTGATGTGTCTTTTTAGATGTTCCTTTCTTGCAAAGTAATTCCGACAATGCTCGCACTGATAAGGTTTTTCTTTGGTGTGTGTTCTGATGTGAAGTTTGAGAACACTAGATTGTGCAAAGCATTTCTGACAATACTCACACTGATAAGGTTTCTCTTTGGTATGTGTTCTAATATGAATTTTGAGAGCACTAGAATGCGCAAAGTATTTCTGACAATACTCACACTGATACGGTTTCTCTTTGGTGTGAGTTCTGATGTGATTTCTAAGAACACTAGATCGCACAAAGTATTTCTGGCAATACTCACACTGAAGAGGTTTCTCTTTGGTGTGAGTTCTGATGTGTCCTTTTAGATGTCCCTTTCTTGCAAAGCATTTTTGGCAATACTCGCACTGATATGGTTTCTCTTTGGTGTGTGTTCTGATGTGATGTTTGAGAACACTAGATTGTGCAAAGCATTTCTGACAATACTCACACTGATAAGGTTTCTCTTTGGTGTGTGTTCTGATGTGAATTTTGAGAGCACTAGATTGTGCAAAGTATTTCTGGCAATACTCACACTGATAAGGTTTCTCTTTGGTGTGAGTTCTGATGTGATATTTGAGACCAGTAGAGTGTGCAAAATATTTCTGGCAATACTCACACTGATAAGGTTTCTCTTTGGAGTGAGTTCTGATGTGAATTTTTAGATGTTCCTTTCTTGCAAAATATTTCTGGCAATACTCACACTGATAAGGTTTCTCTTTAGTATGTGTTGTGATATGAATTTTGAGAGCACTAGAATGCGCAAAGCATTTCTGACAATACTCACACTGATAAGGTTTTTCTTTGGTATGTGTTCTGATGTGAATTTTGAGAACACTAGATTGTCCAAAGCATTTCTGACAATACTCACACTGATATGGTTTCTCTTTGATGTGTGTATTCACTGTACTGATATGCATATTGAGACTGCCCATTTGTTTGAAGGATTTCTTGCAATACTCACACTGATACACTTTCTCTCCAGTGTGAGTTCTTACGTGTTTTGGATAACTCTCCACTATTTTCTGACAATACCCACATTGAAAGGGCTTCTCGTTAGTAGTGTGAGTCATGTTATGCATATCCAGATGACTCGTGGATGGAAATTGCTCCTGACAATATTCGCCTTCAGTTTGGGGAATATCTCTTGGGTAATGAGTTGTGACATGCGTGTCAAGATCAAAACTTCCAGTGAAATATTGCTCACAACAATGGCAGTGACACAGTTTTTTCTTGTTATCATCCAAAGGTTTTGATATATGACATTGTTTCTTCTTGGCATAGCTGGATCGGATGTATTTTAACATATGTCTTTTCCTATGTCGCTGCAGCTTGTCAAATGAGAACATATTTAACTTGCATAGTGTACATCTGAAAGGTCTCAACATCTCCATTGTTTATCCTGGTGTTGTTGATCTCACTGAATTGATCTGAAACATAATACATTATTTAATTTTAATTAAAAATATTAAAGTAAATCAGCCTAAATAGGTGAAAAAAGGTGAAGCAAAAATGGGGGGGTCACTCCCATTGCAGCCTGTACACCATCCGCGATACTCATTCGCACCCTAAAAGCTCCTAAACAAGGATTTAACCCTTGGCTAATTAAAACACGGACATGTGGAAGACCAATATTGTTTTGAACATGTTTTACCGTGTATAAATAAAGTTATTATTATTATTATTATTATTAATACCCTACACAGGTAACACGCGCCTTTTTTTTACACTCTAAACAGGGATTTTATTCAAATTTCATACCCTAAATTTCATTTCCGCGTATAATTAGCAATTGCAATTTTGCTAACCTTTTTCCAATTTTTCATGTTCACACGATACGTGCGTATCGTGCCTACCCACGAAAAACTATCCTTTTTACGCGTTTTTATTATCGCGGATGGTGTACAGGCCACAATGGGAGTGCCCCCCCTTTCCGGAAAATGTGTCTACTGTTATTTAAACCCGTTTTGGTTTATTTTTAATTAAATGTAGTGTCGATGTATACAGTGGCGTAACTAGGGTTGGTAGCGCCCGGGGCAAGAAACAAAATTGACGCCCCTACCCCCCCCCCCACCAGGACGCGGGCAGTGGCTTAGCTCAGGGGCTAAGGGGCTGTGCAATAATTATGAGCGGGGGGGTAAATTTTCCAAATGGCTCGCCAAAAATTGCTTGCACCCCCTCTTGGCCCACCAAAAATCGCTTGCCCCCCCCCTCTCAGTCCGCCAAAAATTCTTTGCCCCCCCCCCCCCTGGACATGCCAAATTTTTGGGATCCCAATTTCAAACTTTAAATGGTCTGTATACATGTTGCGAAAGCGCAGTGAACAGGAAAATTTGCATATTTAAGCGTTTCCGTGCCGTTTTTCCTAAGCTGCGTTTTATTTAAAAAGGCGCCATGAATGTGTGCCAAAAATCGCTTGCCCCCCCCCCCTCTCGGCCCAATTTTACCCTCCCCCCAGGGCTCATAATTATTGCACAGCCCCTAAGGATACATAATGCCCCCATTCTTAAAACAATTGCGCGCGGAGCGCGTGAAAATTTGGATAAATAAGGCCTATACACTAATTAATTTTGGTTACAAATAAGGCCTATACACTAATTAATTTTGGTTACGATATTCAACTTCTAGTAATTTTGGTTACTAGAAGTTGAATATCGGTCTTAACCCTTACCAAAAAACAAGTAATAATTAAGCAATAGCACAAGCAATCAACAAGGCTCTGATTGCTTAATTTTCCCCTTGCGTACTTCATGCAAATTTTAAGCAATATAGGCCTATTGCTTATTATTGCTTATAAGCATTAATAAGCAATACCTAAGCATGTTATATGGGCGAAATATTTAAATGAGCTAAGCAATTTATTGCTTAAATAAGGAATCACTAATGGCTTATATTAAGCCATCGTTGGTTGCTTAAAAAGGCATCGCTGATTGCTTAAAATACGGCATCGCTGATGGCTTATATTAAGGAATCAAAGCAATATATTGCTTATTATTGCTTATAAGCAATAAACAAGCAATACCTATAAAGCATGTTATATGGGCGAAATATTTAAATGAGCTAAGCAATATATTGCTTAAATAAAGCATCATTGATGGCTTAAATAAGACATCATTGATTGCTAGGTGGGTCAGTCCATCTCAAATCACCTAGTTTTCTGCCACAAAAGGTTGGCTGGTCACCCTCTCAGATTTTGTTTAAAATCACTTATATCATAGCCCTATGTGCCACATCATAGCCCTATGTGCCAAATGAACACATTTCGAACGGTAGGTCTCTACTCCTTGTCGTTTCCGAGAACCGGCCTATCGAAAAATGGGTCAGACCCCCCCCCCTTTTTTTTTTTTTTTTTTGCTCACGCGCGTCGTGACGTAGCCTTGTTCAAGGCCTGCTAAGATTTCCTCCCTGCTTGAACTATTTTTGGGCTCGCGAAGTCAGTGAGCAGATGGGGGCCACAGATTACGGCTATTAATGACCGTGCGTATGCTGAAAAATGAGTTACGAACCGCCAAAACGAGATCGCCCTGCGGGCTCATAGGTTCAATCCGAGTTCCGTCGTTCAACTTACGCGTAAAGGTAGCCGCAGTCTGGCCCTCATGGGCTTGGCGAGCCCAAAAGTAGCGATAGGATTAAAATGCTGCATGAGGGAGGAAATTAGAGGGCCTTACAAGCCTAGTCGTGACGAGTTTAGACATCCATGATATCTTCCCCTAGGCGTAAGCTACAGGGCTACACATTGGAATCTAGGGTGTCTTTGACCCAAATAACCAGATTCTGGACTTTAAAAAATGTATCGCACCCCCATTTGCTGACATCTAAAAATGTATGTTCGTGCTGACGCACATGACAAATTCCCATTTTTGAACCGCCCTCCTCTTCATACTAGATATCAGAGTCAGACATCTATTTTGCCTTTTGTAGTAGGCATGCAATACAGGCTCAGGTGTGACCCTTAATAGCAGGCCTAAGCAGGGTAGACCACTCATTGGCTTAATAAAAATCACCCCATTTGACCTTGTGGGAAATGATCCACCATAACCAAACTCACACATATTTACAACACTTGCACGATGTTCCTCTGTACCAGAAATCTTAGTGGTGTCAATACAGTGTCATTTCGAATGCAACTAGTAGGCGGAAGGTGTGGCCTAACGGAAAACTTAACTTCGATGATGCTCTGTGACGTCACCATTAGTAATATGACTATAAATTATATGTTCAGTTGAAGTTTGTATTTACCTTTAATGTACCTACACTTAACCAATGCAACTGGACTCTTACAATTTTTTATAAAATTATAAAAATGAAGAAATATTTCAACAACAACAACCAAAAAAGTCCGTTTTGCCCCACTATCGGGGCGTTTTGCCCCGTTGAGAAGTTAAATGTTCCAAATTGCCAGAGGCTGGTCTTTTAAAGTGTCTAAAGGTAAATATCGCAACATTGAGTCAACATTATCTTCTCAGTTAACCATTTAAGTTGGCCTATTCAGTTTCAAAAAAAAGTATTAAGTAGGCCTAGGCCTACCATCTCTATTGGAGTGATTGGCTAACTTCCTATAGGCCTATTATTAGTTTCATCTGTAGGCCTAGTTATATGTAGGCCTGCGACTAATATTGAATTAAAAAAATATTAAGTAGGCTACCCATCTCTGTGGAGTGAGTGGTTAACAAACATCAGTACCGTAGTTCCATTGGTAGGCCCTAGGCCTAGTTATATGTAGGCCTATTCAGTTACAATATTAAGTGGGCCTACCATCTCTCTGGAGTGAGAGATTAACTCGAGTAGATTTTAAAGGCTACATTTCCTTGAGTAAAGACGTGTTATGTACAATTGGGGCAAAACGGAACTCTGTTCCGTTATGGCCCAGACCTAGGGGTTCCGTTTTGCCCCATATCCATATTTTTTAGTAATAGGTTGCATGCATAATACATTGTAGCATATATAGCCCATGCAGTAGGCCTAGGTAGGCCTACAGCTCAATGCTAGTACAGTGTGTTTACAATAGGCCTATACACATTCTTTTTTTTTTTTGAATCCGATATTAGGCCTTGAAGTAATATGTCAGGAAATGTTAGCACAATAAACATCTAGGCCTACATGCCTTTAATAGGCCTACATCAGACGGGTAGTAATTTTTTGACCCGATCTTGCTCGGATGTCAGTGGAACTTGTATTAGATCAAATTTCTGTTGTAAGGGGCTGGCATTTTCTTTGGAAGTGGGGGGGTCACAAAAATACTGGGGGGGGGGGGTCCTAGAATTTTCAGACCAAAAATAGGGGGTTATAATTTTTTTTTAACACCCAAAATAGGGGGTTATAGAATTATTAGGGCTGGTGACTCAAAATTTTTTGCGCATTGTTTAACCGCAATCGAAGTGTGCATACAATCTATGCAAAATTTGTACACGCTCCGCGCGCCTTCTTTACACTTACAATAAAAATTTTAACGCGCGCCTTCTTTACACTTACAATAAAAATTTTAATGCGCTACACACACTTTCTTCACTATTAAGTTTTGACGCGCTCCGCGCCTTAGTTCCGGCGATGAATAATTTTTCTTGAGTCTGTGTAGTTGGAAGGGGGGGTCATAAAATTTTTCGATCCGCGATAGGGGGGTCGTAAAAAAAAATTTGCCCAGCGATAGGGGGGTCATAAAAATTGACTCGGTCACCGACATATTTGGGACCCCCCCTTCGAAGAAAATGCCAGCCCCTAAATCCAGCGTGGCTATCTTGTGTTCCTTCCACAATATAATTTGCATAGAGAGCAGTAGGCCTACATGTAGGCTATAATTGCCAAGGCCTGTTTTGCCCCGCGGTCAGTAATGCTTCACCTTCCCCTTTCAGGGAACTAATATGCCCACCATACGCGTAGTGAACTTTGCTCTGCAGTCTGCACAACGGTATCTAGGAGGATTTCATGATTTTATTATTAGAGTTTGCACTAAAAAAATTAGAAGGCTCCTGCCTCCTGTCATGCCTTTTAGTGTAGCTTAGCCTAGGCCTAGTCCCGGGGCCGAGTTTGCATGTTTATTAATTATACAGGTTCGTGTAGTTCACCTAAACTCTTATGGCTATGCATGAAATGGTAATATAAAGTACTTACTTTATAAAATGTAGTATTGAAGAAACGTTTCACAGCACGTATTGATATTATTAATTTTTAATAAGCACATGGTTTCCTTGTAGGTGACTATTTAGCGCCCGTCTTCAACTTTCAACTAAATGAACTAGAGCTGCTGTGGTCCAAGAGCTACGAATGTCCGGCATGTGGGGGGGTATGTTCCCCGGTATTTTGAGCCAACGCACTGCACGGTTTATTGTTCTATTGTGGGATTTGAGCGCTGAAATATTGCAAAATGTTGCCAATCAATACCATATTCATTACCGGTATAGGCCTAGGCTATATAGGCGCCTACATTCAACGTCCAGTTATAAAATCGGTGACTTGTGCTTGGCAGGTGTGAAATACATATGACTTGGAGTTTTAAGTAACGCATAAAGATAAAGGTTTTGGCATCATTGAATGGCTGTCTAGAGTTGTTATATGCTTAGTTTCTAATTATTATTATTTTCTTTATCCTTACTTTTCCTTTCTTTGCACTTATACATTGGTATGCGGTGTTTTGTGATATGAACGGAGGAAATTCACTCAAAGAGTGTGCTGAAAGTGGAGGGAATATATCTGATATCCACTCCAGCGATAATAATCGTGATATCTGCGATAACATCCACTCCAGCAATGATAATCGTTGGGAGCACACGACAGGGAACACACAGAACTGTCAGACCACCTGTGAATATAACATCAATTACAGTGATAATGAGGGAGTACAAGTTGATATATGTTTGTAACCAATGTATAAGTGTGTTATCAGACCACCTGTCAAGTTGATATATGTTTGTAACCAATGTATAAGTGTGTTATCAGACCACCTGTGAATAATGTTATGATTTTCGAGACATAACATCAATTACAGTGATAATGAGGGGGTACAAGTTGATATACTCGTTTTTATATACATTTGAATTCAAGTTGATTGAGCCCATTATTGGACGAGCTATGAGTCCAAGTTGAGTCCAATATTTTAAAACTCATAGTGAGACCAATAAAATATTGGGCGCAAAGCATCATCATTATTATGTTTTGGATCCAATTTTTTCACACAGTTGGACTGATCAAAACATAATAGGCCTAATGCACAAATTGCCGCAAAAAGTGGAAATTTGTGTGATTTGGGTGTTTTGCCTCAAAAGTGCATGGGGGGGTACTGGACCGGGGACAGGGAAAATATTAGGTGGGGGGGGCAAATGCACCCTTGCTCCCCCCGCCAGGTAGCGTCGCCACTGAATACGTGTTGTTTTCCCCTATAAACATGATAAAAGATTGCAAAAGTCCATTTTTCTCAAATGACAATGTGCCATACGCCGTTTTTTAAATCGTTTCCACAAGGCACCGAGATGCCCTGTGCCTTATTATTTTCTAAATCATCAAAATCAACAAAAATCCCAATCAAATCACAAAATCAAAGGTAAAACAAAATATCAATAATATAAAAAGTTACAAAATGACAAAAGGGATATATAATATTTTTCCAAAAGAATAGGCCTACCATATATTAGCATGTCTAGGAACTCTTCGAATAGAAACAAGATTATCAACCATATACGATTAAAAATATCATAAGCCTGAAGATTCTGACTCTCAAGCCATGGACCTGGGATATTTTGCATTAAAAAATATATATATTTCCTCCTAGGCCTAATATATTTTTGATATCTCGAACCGGGGGGGGGTCTTCGAAAATTTTTGTACGGGGATGTGCCACGCAGACTTTCGGATGCTGACTTTCTCTATACCTACTTTTTGCTGTTTTTGCTACCCATCAATATACCAATTTTCAATAAAAAGCACCCCAAAATCAATCAAATTTGCCCTATTTGGGCGCTTTTAAGGACACTTTTGCCAAAATGCGCACAATTGGGCGCATTGGTCTCCACTGAAAACAAACCCACCCACCGATATACCAAAATCGCTGAAAAGGTACCCCAAAACCATCCCCGTATACCTTCAACCAGGGAGAACCCGTTTCTATACTGTTTGTATTTTGCCACTCATTTATATTACGAGTACGACGTATAATATGGATTTTCCACAACCCACCACTAGCGCAATAAACAAGAACGGGATGGCAACCTTACCCAATCAATCAATCAGCTGTGATTTCCCGGGAATTCCCATCATAACAAATCGCCCGTCCTCGGCGGGCGAACGTGAACCTCAATGCCACGAAAAACTGATCACCGAAACCGTAGTCCCGGCTCAAAAAAATCCAAAATAACGCCGGAGAACGTGGATTTAGACACATCAACGCCTCACAGAAGAAATTTTCGCCTTTTCAGCTATCCAGTGCTTGTCTTTTTCAGTCTGATTCGCTTTATTGTGTTCCAACTTTGGATGTTATTATCGCATGCATTCGAAAGAGTTACAATGTACAACAAGAAATACGCAATGGGAAACATGGTCGATCGTGGAGCTATGGCACAGCAGTGCGACACTGGGGAGGGATCAGCGATGACAGGGGTCACAATTGCCCCTAGTTCAAATGGGAATACTTCACAAGGTGGTCAGGTTGATCCTTTATTACTGAAGATGAAACAGCATCATAGGAAAGCTTTTGAGCATTTGTGTAAGGCGTTAAAAATTGATGAAGAAGATGCAGCAGGTAAGAACTAAGAGTAAGAATTCAACAGTATGTACTCGTAACGATAAAAACGCGGTAAGCTTACCTGTTAATTTTTTTGCTATTTTACTTGTCTTGTCGGCATGCTGGTACTGCAAAAAACTCCTGGTGTGGCTATCTTTACATATCAACGACAACGTACAGATCATGCATTGATATATTATTATTAGATTTTCTTCACATGTTTATATAGAAATTTGTAATCTGACATGGATTCATGGCCCTTCGCACTTGATTACATGTATTAGTTTCCTGTTTACCGCCCACGTCCAAAATTGAAAATCTCAAAATAATTAATTATTTTATTTTTATTTCTAATTTTCTCCTTTAAAATAACTTTCAACTACTTCTACTTGCCATTTTCTGATTTTAATTACCGGTACGGTATCAACAATAATGTAGGTAGGCAAACCTTAATTAACACATTTGCTAGTCAGCCAAATTCGCCTAGAACACAATACATATATTTACATAGAAATATAAAAGAACTGGCCGGTCAAGGAAACCTACATAAATATGTTGTCTATACTTTACTTACGGGGTGCTACACCCCTGCCCAATTTTGTGCCTATTTTTGCATTTTTCTCAAATTTTTTATAGCGCATTGGTGGCAAGTAAGATATGTATATTTATATAGGGGCAAGGACTACAACTACTGCACTGGAAATTTTATTTCAGCACAGATATTAGTTGTGGAGTTACAGTCAAAAATGAGGGAAAACCAATATTTGATCAATAAATCAATAACTACTTGCCTTGAGTTCCCGCTTGAGTTGCTGAATTTTCAGTGCAGTAGTTGTAGTCCTTATAATATAAACATCTTACTTGTCACCAATGCGCTATAATTTTTGAGAAAAATGCAAAAATAGGCACAAAATTGGCCAGGGGTGTACAAAAAATGTAGTACCCCCTTAACCCAAATATATGATTTTTTATGGCGACAAGTCAATCGCACATGGAATTTTAGAGGGATTTTGATAGCAGTTCCATTAAAAAAAAGCTGCTATCAACATGAGACTAAGATCTAGAAACACCACCGAAATGCTTTTTTGGGGAATTTTGCTAGCTGAATCTTTTTGATGAAAGTCAATCTTTGACAAGATGTAACTTTGCTATGGAAAGTGCTATGAAAAAAAGGTTTTCAGTTTTGGCTTTCTTTACAATGTACTCAAGGGCTTTAATTTGATATAAAATGATGCAATTTGATGGCAAATTTGAATTCACCTGGCATACCGGGTACCTAAATGATGAATGAACAAAGAGTACAACTCCACCTTCACTTATTTATAAAATCAAATATTATTGTCAAAACGAGTCAATAGTTGCTTGTAATAGTTCAAACTAAATAAAGAAAATAAAAGATAATTAATAATTAATAATTAAAAGTCACCTCATCCCTTTTTCAAAATCTTTAACAGGAAACTAATTTAATCAAGTGCGAAGGGCCTAATGTTTTTGTGTTTACGAGTACAATAATGATTCATGGTAAGAATATTTTAGAATTTAGGCTCCATTCAACCAGACTTCCAAGTTGAAGAGTTCATAAATACAATTATACATGTATGTATGTACGGTACATGTATCTCACCGAATGAAAATATTCCAGCATCTAACAAATGAAAATTTTTGAGGTTCATAATTGTTTGTGAAGTCTGGCATCGAATTTGCTCACCATCACCGATAGCTTCACATTCAAGGCTAGAAGCTGCTAGAATGCACTGGTACCACTATTAGACCACTACAGATCAAAGTGTTAAAAATCCAAAGTTACACCCTTTACCGTGAAAATGACCATATATAATATTAAAATGTTCCATGTACCGTGTACATAAGTAGGCCTACCATACTTACAGGTGCGTTTTAATACTGCTGCCAGGGCAGATAGAGCCTACTAAAAATAAAATGTTGTTTCCGGTAACATGCTCTGAAAATATTGGGATGGTAGGAAGAAAAAAAATTATAGACAAATTTTATGCACATACCGGTACTGAAATTTCAACCCAATTTTACACTTGAATCTAGCCAAAAACGGTAGACGTAATGATTCGGGTCTCACAAAAAGCTCTTCTCATACGGTAGGGCCTACTTCACGAGTACTAACCATATGGCCATGCGTTTTGAACTCAACACCCAAAAAGGGTGGTGGCGTCACACTTTTCACTGTGATCATTTTGTTTTTTGAGTGTATCTTTGGAAGAAATATAGGTATGATAGTAAATTTGGTATCAAATGAAGGCTAAGATATTGATTAGTAACTATGGACACTTTCATTAAGATATCTTGAACATTGGCAGAATGGCACCCAATCCAATTGACCAAGTCAGGGGTGGTGGTGGCAGCGGTGCATGTGGCAGCGGTGCACTCATGTACAAACTCTATGGGTAGTTTGTATTTTAAGTGCACACAATTGTAAAATTGTTCATTATGTACTTCAAATGTGTCCTTATTACTATAAATTTGGTATCAAAAGATAGCTTAGTTGTCCATGTAAACATTTAAATACCTTAACGTTCTTATAAGAAAATGAGAGGACTGGTAGTCACAGGTAAGTCACATGACATACAAATTCGTCCCTATTCTCTACACAGTAAACCCAAATTTTCAAGTTTAATATACTGCTACAGATTACCATCGCTGTATTTTTAAAAGTATACCCCTAGGATAGCAAAAGTATACATTTTGGAAAGCTCTTGGCTCAAGGAATCCAAAAATGCACTTGAAATTAGTGTAGGGTGTTACCCTAAGAAAATATTTTTCAAAATGTACTACACTGATGGGTTGAATCGGTATAAAATTCCACCAGCCATTTTCTGAAATACACATTGGTTTACTATCATAAAGCCCTATATCATCAGAAAGCTAATGGTCTGAACTTTTCAAAACTGCATTAAGAATTGATGGAGGGGTACACATGAATGAAAACCAGTACCCCAAGTAAGCTTCATCAAAAATATAAAATGGGCTTGCATTTTTTACATTATTTCTTTTCACATATACCCTACACTAATTCTGATTCCATTTTTAGATTCCTTGGACCAATAGCTTTCCAAAAATGTATACTTTTACTATAATAGCTGGTGTATAATCAAGATATGACAATTTATACCAAAAAAGGTGCATAGTTACAGAAAAATCAAGGTGTGACGCAAAGTCGGCGAGTTCACGACGCATGGCCATATACATGTAATGTAGAAAAACTTGTAGGCTTGTATTATTATGACTTTAAATGTGACACACATCATACTACCCATTAGGCTAATGAAAGTCAATTCCCAGTTTCCTGTTACATTATTTTTCATGACTGTGTAGGTGACCATTTCATTAAATTCATTATTCATTATTTTATACCATTTCATTATTGCATCTGTTACTGGTGTAAACCAATAACTACCCATGTATACATATGATAAATCACAGTTTGTAGTTTACAGATGTAGTTTACAACCACATGAAGGTGATTGTACAACTATTATCAAAAGTTTCACAATATTTTTTACGGGATGAGATCAGAGCAGATCAAAAAAGTGCGGGACAGAGAATTGAGTAGGTATTCATTAATAATTCATTATTAACCATATACCATGCTCCTACTGCAAAGAAAATCCCTGAAAATCAACAGAAAGAGATTTATGATATATTTAAAACCACAATTATTTATTTGTATGTTAAAGTTTGTTAGAAATCAACATTTTATTCAAAATAATGAAATATTTGGCCAGCAAATTGTTTTGAGCGGAGTAGGGTAACGGGAAACTGGGAATCAACTTTCATTAGCCTTACACGAACAATATACATCAGAGCTTGCGATTTCCCTTGCATCTGTTCAAAATCACTCTCAAACAGTGACAGGATTTTGTAAGCAAGTACATACATGTACAATACATACATGTACATTTTGTATCTATTTAAATTCAACTATAATTTCTTATTCCATGCAGAAAGTTGTGGGGAAAATTTATTTTTTCCACAAATGGCATAATTTTTTTATTTTTGCGGCACCAAAAAACAGGGATGGGTTACTGGAAACATGATTTTTTTTTATTTTGGCCTAAGATTCCAGCATATTATTATAAAACATTTGTGTAGAACACACTCCACATTTAATAAATAGTGCATCTTGCCAGATTTGAGGTGCTTTATCACCTGTGCAGTCTTGCTGTCTGATCGTGAAAAGGTGTTCTTGAGGAGCACATTAAAAGCCATGCAATATAAGATGCTGCAAAGTGAAAGAGTTTTAAATTGACAGGAGTGCATGTGATCTCTGAACATGCAAATTCCCTATAGTGGGTATGGGGAAAAAGTCCCTTCTTGGATAATGTAAAAGTCCTTTTACCTGAAGTATGGAAAAGCAAGTTGAAGCATCTCTTGAAGTAATGTAGAGGTATACAAGAAATAAGCCTTTTTTTTATCCAGGCTGGCAGGCTGCTATATAGTGCTTGCTAAACATTGCAAAGAAAAACATAATCACAAAAGGTACACGTACCATCTGGCGACTTGTTTATCGTGAGGTACCGTATATGAGTTACCATTACCAACATACATGTACATTATGTACACTAGGCGGTTACCCGTATTTGGCGGTTCTCGGCTGTCGCGATTACCTGGCTGATGGTGACTGTACTGTTTTATGCCCATAGGACAGTTTTTACTAATTTGACCTCAGATGACCCCTTGTGACCTCGAAATGACCTTCCAAAATTTGGCTCTAAATGTTGACTGTACCCACCACGTTTCATGCCCATATGACAGTTTTTAGTAATTTGACCTTGGATGACCCCAGAATGACCTTCCAAAAATTTGACTCTAAAAGGTGACTGTACCCATCAACTTTCATGCCCATACGACATTTTTTACTAATTTGACCTCAGTTGACCCCTGGGTGACCCCGGATGACCCCAAAATGACCTTCCAAAACATGACTTTAAAAGTTGACTGTACCCACCAAGTTTCATGCCCATACGATAGTTTTTACTAATTTGACCTCAGATGACCCCTGGATGACCTTGGGTGATCTTGGCCCACTAACTGAAACAAACTTGTTCTGTCTGAGGTCCAGATGCACCCATCCACCAAGTTTGAAGAACGCGACCCCTAGTGTCCGAGAAAATAGGCGGAAAACAGTTTTTACTAATTTGACCTCAGATGACCCCTGGGTGACCTTGACCCACTAATCAATACAAACTTGTTCTGTCCTAGGTCAAGATGCACCTACCCACCAAGTTTCATGCCCATATGACAGTTTTTACTAATTTGACCCCTAGATGACCTCTGGTGACCTTGACCCACTAACCAATACAAACTTGTTCTGTCCCGGGTCAAGATGCACCCCATCCGTCAAGTTTGAGGAACGTGCGACCCCCAGACTCCGAGAAAAACAGTTTTTACTAATTTGACCCCTGGATGACCTTGGGTGACCTTGACCCACCAACCAATACAAACTTGTTCTGCCTGGGGTCAAGATACACCCACCCACCAAGTTTGAGGAACGTGCGACCCCTAGTCTCCGAGAAAAGAGGCGGACAGATGTACAGACAAACAGATGTACAGACAAACAGACGTACAGATTCTGGTGAATTATAGTAAGACTAGGCGGTTACCCGTATTTCGCGGTTCTCGGCTGTTGCAATTACCTGGCTGATGGTGACTGTACCCACCAAGTTTTATGCCCATAGGACAGTTTTTACTAATTTGACCTCAGATGACCCCTTGTGACCTCGAAATGACCTGCCAAAATGTTGACTGCACCCACCACGCTTCATGCCCATACAACAGTTTTTAGTAATTTGACCTTGGATGACCCCAAAATGACCGTCCAAAAATTTGACTCTAAAAGTTGACTGTACCCACCAAGTTTCATGCCCATACGACAGTTTTACTAATTTGACCTCAGATGACCTCTGGATGACCTCGGGTGATCTTGGCCCCACGAAACAAACTTGTTCTGTCTGAGGTCCAGATGCACCCACCCACCAAATTTGAGGAACATGCGACCCCTAGTCTCCGAGAAAATAGGCGGAAAACAGTTTTTACTAATTTGACCTCAGATGACCCCTGGGTGACCTTGACCCACTAACCAATACAAACTTGTTCCGTCTTAGGTCAAGATGCACCTACCCACCAAGTTGCATGCCCATATGACAGTTTTTACGAATTTGACCCCTAGATGACCTCTGGTGACCTTGACCCACTAACCAATACAAACTTGTTCTGTCCCGGGTCAAGACGCACCCACCCGTCAAGTTTGAGGAACGTGTGACCCCCAGTCTCTGAGAAAAATAGTTTTTACTAATTTGACCCCTAGATGACCTCGGGTGACCTTGACCCACTAACCAATACAAACTTGATCTGTCTGGGGTCAAGCTGCACCCACCCACCAAGTTTGAGGAACGTGCGACCCCTAATCTCCGAGAAAATAGGCGGACAGACACACAGATAGACAGACAGAGAGACAGACAGATAGACGATGCGTATTATTATATAGATATGTATGTAGAAAAGCTGATTGATGAGATTTAACAGTTTGGGGACTTGTTTTAAAAAGGAATTTCTATCAAAGACAGCTTAGTTCAAAATCATGGGACCTTTCCCCTACAATATAAAACATGCATAAACCTTTTTTTCCCCCAATATTACAAACTCTGGTTTGTAAAGCTGGTGATTGGAATTCTTATTCACATTTATCTGGTTTTAAGCTTATTTTGTCATCTTTGTTATACTGTTACTGGAATTGACCTGCATGCCAGAGCTTTTTTTCTTGGGGGAGGGCAGGGGTTTGTGGGATTATAACTGAGTAGACTTTATTTTATGTTCCTTGTTTTTCACATAAATCAAAATATAATAAATTTGCAACTTGCATATGTTTTGGGTAATTGGGTAAGTTTTTGATCAATAGTCTGTAACTTCTTTTTTCACACATAACATGCATAACAACTCAATCAATTTTTCTTGCATTTGCAAGCTATCTTCAGTAGATAGTGGGCTAGCAGCTTTAATGTATCACATTTAATATTTACTATATTACTAGCTGATTTTTCCACCGCATAACAACTCAATCAGTTTCTCATACATTTGGAAGCTATCTTCAGTAGATAGCAGGCTAGCAGCTTACAGTTATATGTATTTAATTATAAGCACATGTTATGCACCACATGTACATAGTTTCATAAAATGCATGTATCCCCACTGAAATGAAACAGAAACGTTGACATTTGTTGTGCTTTTTAAACCTATTGCAAAATGTTTGTTCCTTTACATTGTATGATAATTAAGTGTCCCATCTTGGCCCAAAGTGTGCCTCATACATGTATTCAAAGCACTTTTTATCATAAATGTGATAGTGATGATCCAAGGTGCTGTTGCTTAGCAACGTAACATTTTCTCACAATTGCCAGAGGTTAGAATACTGCAAAAGTGGAATTTTTGTGCTATATTTTATGTTTGTGTTCTAAACAGCTGCCACAAAAATAACACATAAAATACACATTTTATGCATGTTCAGTGTATGAAAGCTTAGAATCTTTGCTTTAAAAACTTTATATTGGCAATTTTAAACACAAAAAATTAACCATGTGAAAATATCCAATTTTACAGCATACAAGTATTCTATATTTTCCATAGCTTTTTACAAATAAAATGAAATGGATAGCTTTTATGAGGCCCAGTACATACATTACAGATGGGGTTCAAGTAGAAATTTTCCCGCTTGATATTTTTTTGCATCATTCAAAATTAATGATACTTTCACTAATAAAAAAAAATGTACAAATGTAGTAAATTAACTCATGGTTGATAATCATGCTGAACCTATTGTAATTTTCGAATTTATGAAAAAGAAAAAACTGAAAGCAATAAATGATATGTACATGTATGTAGGTAACATGCAACACTATAAAAGCATTTTGTAGTATCAGAAATTGCAATGGAAAAGATGTTCAATAGTGTTTTTTATTTATAGTAATACATGCTTGACAGGCATCAAAATTGCTGACTTCTCTCCTGAAATAATGAATCAGATCATAATGCTTTTAAATTCAATTTTTTATTATAAACTGGATTTATGTAGCGTTTTGAGAATTTCACTGTACTGAATCAAAATATTACATTCCTTGTAATGGGAATTGCTAACCTGTAGCTCTGAGGCCAAGTCCCTGAGAAAATCATGTAAAGGAAATTAGAGAAGGTATGATGTTTTGTATTATTTACATGACATTTCCAGTGCTTTTGCAGTAACAGGCCAGGTACAACCAGTACTTTAACATGAGTGAGCTGACAAATATATTATCAGGAATTGTGTTTTTCCATAGATCTATCAGTGAGATCTGAAGAGAATTTAGTACAAAATCCTTTGGAAAAACAACATTTACACATGCATGTATTTATGACAGATCTGAGAAAAGGGGAGATTATTTGGTGCAAAGTTTGTCAATTATAGTCTTTGGGTGTCAGGTGAAAGTGCAAACATTTAATTTCATAGGTCTATTTCAATTTTTGGGTGCAATTTTGCAGATTTATCTAAATTTAATAATAATATTCACTTATAAAGCATGTTACAAACAGAAGTGTTTCTCAATGCGCTTAGACAATACAATTATGATACAATTTGATACAATGCCTTTTATGATCAGTGGGTGTTAGATTTTAAGTACCGTATGATAATTTAGGTCAAAATATCTGTTCTTCACTTGTATTATAAAAGACAGTAACATTGAGGGGTTATTGGGTGTTTAATTTTGGAATGCCATTGCAAATTTTAATAGTTTTTGAATGATGTACATGTAGCAAGATGGTAACATTTTAATGGGTATTTTCGAACTTAAAAATCACATTTTCAGACTGTTTGCAATTACAGATATATATTGAACATATTTTGTTTGTGTGATATTTTTCCCAGGAAATAAGAAACTTGCCATGGATTATTACAGACAAGGAATATCAGAATTGGAAAATGGGATTGCAGTTGACTGCTGTAGGCAAGGTAAGCTATGTACTGTATTGTTGAGAACATAAGCTGCATGCAGGATGATGCAGGTAAGACTAGAATCCCAAATAAGTCTACACATTGTTAAAATAAAATTTATTTATTATTATGAAAATAGTAAATAATTGGAATTTTGAATTACCATATTTAAGAATATATATTTCTTGTCAAAAAAGAATGCAACATAATTAAAATTACTATAGGTGTGTGGATAGCTCAAGCTATGCCTACTTTTTGGATTACAAGGGCTATATATACAGATTCTAAAAAAGTAGCCCTTTTGTGTACTTTTAGCCTTTGTCAAATATTTATGACACAGGAGCTAGATTTTGTACAGTTTGGGGGCATCAGTCGCCCTTAGACCCTGTGTATTTTGAAACTTGGATTTGTGTTACCATTCATCAATTCATATACATATATCAAACATGTACTGGGTATGTGAAAAGAGGAGTGTGGTATTAAACATGCCTTTTGTAATGAAGTAAATCATATTCCTGGTGAAAATGGCATTCTATGATCAACTTCAAAATCTGCATTATAATATAATATTCAATCAAATGAGCACAGTGTGCCTACATTTACTGATGGCTCATAACATGGGTGTTGTTTTATGTAGATTTGAGTATCATTCAAGTAAATGGCAATAAACTGACAAGAAGTTGCATACAATGTACACCAGTAGATTCACATTGTATTGTAAAACAGAATGAAGGGAAGATGATGAGTCAGTCCCAGCAGGCACTGGGGAGAAATTGGTAGAGAAAGAGCAAAATTGGTTGGAGAATAGTGAGATGGGAGGTAATGGCCGGGGATGGGTTAGTTAGCTGGGGGCATTTGTCACATGGGGGTGTAAATATGTGTTACTTGTTAAATTGACATGGTAACAAATTTGTCATGTAATAAATGATCCTGTGTCAATATAGTCTTGGTTGAGAAAAGGGTTGATCGAGTGCAGCATAAAATAATATAATTTGCTAGCTAGTGTAGCTAGCCAAACAATTTTCTTGGCATTAACTACATGTATTTTACACCAACAAATGTGGCAAATCCGATTTTTACATACATGTCAGCTTTATTATGTTGCAATTTGAATAGGACATAGCAAAGTAAAGAATACATTCGAAAAAGCTTTGTTCACCAGACAACGTTAACGTAATTGTCACCTGGCAATTCTAGTCATGCATCCCTAAACCAATTGCAACCGCCTATGCGAAAAAGGCATGGTTGAACTATGGTTAACCATGGTCAACCATGGGTTTTGACCATGGTCAACCATGCTTTTGAAAAATGGCACCACGGCCAGAGACCATGGTCAACCATGGTTAACCTTTTGACCATGGTCTATCTAAAGTGACCATGGTCAACCATGGTTAAAACTTAGCATGTTTGACCATGGTTGAACCATTGTCAACCATAGTTCAACAACCAGGGTTTTGACCATGGTCAACCATGTTTTTGACCATGGTCAACCATGTTTTTGACCATGGTCAACCATGGTCAACCATGTTTTTGAAAAATGGCACCACGGCCAGAGACCATGGTCAACCATGGTCTATCTAAAGTGACCATGGTCAACCATGGTCAAAAATTTGCATGTTTGACCTAAGAAGAAACAATAGCAATCAAGGAAGAAACAATAGAAAGAAACAATAGCAATCAAGCTTAAACTTTAAATTAGCACCCGATAGAGGGCAGGGCCTGAAGAATGAGGGAAATTATGGAGTAAATATTTAACGGAATAAACTGCATAATCATATTATTTAGATTTATTCCGTTAAAAATCTTATTTTAACTTATCAAATTACTAGTTTTTATATTCTATGGTGTCAAATATTTATTCACAACGTTGTAAATACGCATTAAATATGATTAATAACAACAGAGGGCGCTTTTTCTCATTCACTACCCAGAGTCAACCATGGTCAGGTGAGGTGATGACCATGGCTGACAATGCTCACCCATGCTAAAGCATGGTCGACCATGGTATACTTAAAAGTGACCATGGTCAACCATGGTCAGGTGAGGTGATGACCATGGCTGACCATGCTCAGCCATGCTAAAGCATGGTTGACCATGGTATACTTGAAGTAACCATGGTCAACCATGGTCAGGTGAGGTGATGACCATGGCTGACCATGCTCACACATGCTAAAGCATGGTTGACCATGGTATACTTGAAGTGACCATGGTCAGGTGAGGTGATGACCATGGCTGACCATGCTCACCCATGCTAAAGCATGATTGACCATGGCATACTTGAAGTGACCATGGTCAACCATGGTCAAGTGAGGTGATGAACATGGCTGACCATGCTCACCCATGATAAAGCATGGTTGACCATGGTATACTTAAAAGTGACCATGGTCAACCATGGTCAAGTGAGGTGAAGACCATGGCTGACCATGCTCGGCCATGCTAAAGCATGGTCGACCATGGTATACCATGGTGACCATGGCAACCATGGTTGACCATGGTCAAGCCACCATGGCTGATCATCGCTGACCATAGTTAACCATGGTCAACCATGTTTTGACCATGGTTGACCATGGTTGACCATGCTAGCACGGTTGACATTTCGCCTAGGCACTTCCACACTGATGCAGCGAAAGACGGACAACGGACGACTGACCAAATACTTAATACAAGTACCGGGGTAGTGTACTTCCAGAATTCCACACCACTGCATTGAAATATTGTACATGTATATGATATGGTCAAGTGGCAAACTGGGTTGACCATTGCTAGTCTAATTTGCAGGACCCATCCTCTGTTATCCACCCTTTGATCAGTTTGATGTATGCCATCAAACTAAATTATAATTGGCTGTTGTTGCTAAAACCATTTAAAAAAATGTCATTGTGTTTATTTAATTAGCATCATGAACATAATTGTATTGCAAGAGCCGCAGTGTCAACTTTTCTGTATATTTTGTTGCCTTTTCATTCATTGGGGACTTGTGTGAAATTTATTATATGATTTTACAATACATGGTAATAGGCATAAGAGGATGGTGGTGCAGTGGTTTTGATTTTGACTCATTTGTGGGTTAAAGGCCCATTCAGTGATTTGCTCATCCGGACGATCGTAAAAATCATCAAAATTTAGATTTTGGTACCTTTGTAATTGGCATAGATGTGCTAACATAGCCTGCTAGTGGTTCGGTTGAAAGCCGTGTATTTTAGACAAAATAAAGCATTTGCATGATTCTGGACTTTTGATACTGACAGTACAAAAAGTCCGACTCGAGATCGAAAGAAGCTCACTCTCCATCGCACTAACACGCGTTATGTATTGTTTCTACTACTTATTACATCAGTAGCTACTATTTTAAACAAAATACACAATTTTAACTGTTTTTCATATTTGAATTGACCGTTAGTTTGCCTCGGTGACCTTTAACATGTTTAATTGCTTATTTTGTTTTCTACTACAAAAATTAAGCGTCTGTTTTAAATCAATTTAGACTCTACTTCCCCGTGTTAGAAACACTGGACTAGGAAGTTTTTCCAGTCGATTGGTGGCGACTGTACTGAAAATCTCGATTTTCTCGAGTCGATCTGAGTTGAAGTAGAAAACCTTTCTAAAACTTCTGTTTTTGACTAATTTGTCGATGTATTCAGGGAAAAGTGGTTTAATGAAATTCTGTAGACTTATTCTTTATTTCTAAGCAACTCTGACAAATTTCCATTTTTTTTAATGTTCCTGTGAAATCACTGAAAGGGCCTTTAAATGCCCCCTAGTCAGAGATCTGCCCTCCCCTATACACAAACAAAAAAATTAAAAATTAACCATTTTTGCTGCTATTTTTGTGGAAATTTCTTGATTTTTAATCCCCCTGAAATTTACCCCCTCCCCCTACATGTAGTTGGCAGCAACATGTATTTCCACCACATCTTATTGGGTTTTTATACTACAGGGTGAGTCAAAAAAAGTGCAATAGAGAAAAGAATCCATTTTTATTTAATAATCCAGTTGAACCTTTTAGGTTTTAAAACATTTTATAATTAACATATCCATTAGTGATCTTGTGTGAAAAAATCAAGGAATTAGCATTTGCCGTTTTGTTTTTATGACACATTTTATAGCGATACCCAATTTTAATGTTTGTCCAAGAGACATCTAAAATTTGAATGTCAGCCCACTCAGTGTAAGGTAGAGTTGGAACCACTGCCGTTTTCTTAACCTAATTGGCATTGAAATAAAATGGAGCACCCAAATTGCTATTGCCCTTGGTCTTGTTTAAGGAGAAGAAACATTATTTGTTGTTATTTTCATTTTCCCTTTGTTTTAAAGATGTTTATTCTTTATCATTTGTAGGCAGGTTTTTCAAATGTCGAAATAAAATGCGCGCAAATTGAAGTGGAGTGAATTTCAAAATATCCAGTAAGTTGGACATATTGGGATTGAAAAAAAATGGAGTTGGAGTCAAGTGAGGTATGAAGGACTTAAAGTAATGTTAGAAAGTTTGTTTGAACAGAACAAAAGAAATAAAAATAACGCAAAATCAACCTTATTTAAGTTAAAGTCAGTTTCAGAGCTGGTGCATTTTTGTGCATTGTGTGCTCCCATTCAAAATACATGGTACTTAGTGGACAAATAATGAAATTGGGTATCACAGCAAAAGGACTCATAACTAGAGCGGTTACCACACCATAGCTGAACCATGGGGCTTTGGCAGTATATTGTGGTACATGTATATATATCACCCCTTTATGACCCCTTAATGACCTTAAATGAATATTAAATTATTTTAAACATGTTTAGAATGTCATAAGGATCATTGCATTTAAATTTCAGCTCAATTGGAGCATTTTGAAAACTTGACCTTTGACCCCTTTATGACCCCTTAATGACCTTAAATGAATATTAAATTATTTTAAACATGTTTAGAATGTCATAAGGATCATTGCATATAAATTTCAGCTCAATTGAACCATTTTGAAAACTTGACCTTTGACCCCTTAATGATCTTAAATGAATTTTAAAATATTTTAAACATACATACTGTTTAGAATGTCTTAAAGATCATTGCATTTAAATATCAGCTCTATTGGAGCATTTTTGGAAACTTGACCTTTGACCCCTTTATGAGCGGTTACCACACCATAGCTGAACCATGGGGCTTTGGCAGTATATTGTGGTACATGTATATATATCACCCTTTATGACCCCTTAATGACCTTAAATGAATATTAAATTATTTTAAACATGTTTAGAATGTCATAAGGATCATTGCATTTAAATTTCAGCTCAATTGGAGCATTTTGAAAACTTGACCTTTGACCCCTTTATGACCCCTTAATGACCTTAAATGAATATTAAATTATTTTAAACATGTTTAGAATGTCATAAGGATCATTGCATTTAAATTTCAGCTCAATTGAACCATTTTGAAAACTTGACCTTTGACCCCTTAATGATCTTAAATGAATTTTAAAATATTTTAAACATACATACTGTTTAGAATGTCTTAAAGATCATTGCATTTAAATATCAGCTCTATTGGAGCATTTTTGGAAACTTGACCTTTGACCCCTTTATGACCCCTTAATGACCTTAAATGAATATTAAAATATTTTAAACATGTTTAGAATGTCATAAGGATCATTGCATATAAATTTCAGCTTAATTGGAGCATTTTTGGTTAAAATGACCTTTTTTGACCCCTGTGACCCCTTGGATGACCTCTGATTTTAGGAAATATTTTTATCATATTCTTTACTTCTTTCTCTTTCATTTGGCACCACTTGGGGGGTCATACCTTCGTGGCATTTAAAGATATGTCCATTTTAGACCAAATGGAAGTAAGTAAGGGACATACACTAATATGGGCTGATACCATTTCATGGTTCAGCAAAAATTAAACGGTAGAAGCGAGTCACTTCATGTTTTGACAGAAGGTGACTATTGAGTGTGGCGAAATATAGAAACTTTCAATAATGGGAAAGTTCAACTTGGCTCTTACATAAATATGGATTCTTTGCTCTATTGCACTTTTTTTGACTCACCCTGTATTAAAGATTGACTCAAGTTCTGTTGCCTGGTCAAGGGGATGACCCAGTTCTTCTTTGATTCAAGTGTCATCCTATCATGGGTCCAGTGGAACCTATAGGACCAGTTGTACCTGCAGCTGGTCAATTTAATAGTAGTAGCGTATACACAATAGTGGCGTGGGAGAGGATGGACATGATGAGATAAGGATTGCCAAGGTTACAGATGCGGATGATGATGCACAGCATAGCAACAGATGAGTCACCTAGTGATGGATGTCTTATTTTAGAAGGTGTGCTACTGTTTGAGTGGTTAGGGTTTTTAAAGCATCAAGAAGATAAAAATCATTCCAACTATTATAAAGGAATAATTCAAGATGTAAAGGAGTCTGTTTAGACAAGATATAGCAAGAGAACTTAGCTGGCATCGTATTTGAAAGTGAGATTTAATTACATGAGCATTTGGCGGTTTTATGTAAATGGACATTGCTATTTATGTTATTGCAGTTTTTAATTATTTATTCATTCATTAATTCATTCCTTTATTTATCTTATCTGTGTGGAGGATAGAGTACAATTTTTTCAGCAGAATCATTATTAGTCCACTTAGGGCCTATGTATATTTTATTGCCTCTATGATTTTGATTTCTCTAGTAATGTAACAATCCTATTACCCTCAGACCGAGAAAGCCAAAAAGGACAAGGACACAAAGATTTTGCTAATCATGGATGTCACTCCATCAAGTTGCCTTTTATTGAGCGTTTGAATTTGTTTCAGAATTCACACCAATTACCTTTGATCTCAGCCGAAATAAAATTAACAAAATATATAATATTCTCATAGAGAAAACGTTATTGGACACATTTGGAACACGACAGCCGCCATCGAATTCCCCTTACCCCAATGACCGCGACTGGAGTAAAGTGTTACACTTTGTACTATTGAAATCAGATCAAAACCTATCCTAGGGTAGACCTACCCCCTAGAATTAAATTCCGAGTGTACAACTCTGAAACCGTTGATTAACATAACATATCATGGCTGAGACCCACACAAGGTATATATACTACTGGTGCATACAATACAAGATCTCCGAGGGTGGCTGTCCCTGGGATTCCACCAACAGGTGTGTAATTGACCTGAAGGTTACAATGGATAAAAGGATTATTGTGACTTACTCGTCTACCTGTGCATGTGTATCATTATAATTTACAAAAAGAATATCTAAAAATCCCAATCTTCAACAATTACTAATGTACTATACTCGAGCAACAACCAAATTTTTGCACATATAACTCTTTTAACATGTACTGATTAATGACAGCTCTCCATTTTCTAGAACTGATATATATATAATTTATAGAAGGGGAACAATATTATATTGTGACCCTTATCTTTGAAGATCTTGTGCTTATTTGAAGATCTCTGAAAGCCTTTCTCTCTGTTACCTATGGCATCTGTGATAAACACATTTGGAACTTACAGGCTGGTTAATTTAAAATAACATTCTGAACATTTGTACCATTTTGCTTGTACTCCTGATCTATTGAGACTTTCTGCTTATCCAGTATTTCTCTATATTGCAATAACATAATTTATATAACATTTAACGATAATGTCCTCACTACTTTACTTGCAGCTATTTCTGTAAAGGATTCCTCTTCGCATGTGCTGATTTAAGCCCTTATATCACCTAAGGACAATTATAAATAATCATGCTAATGCAACATAATTGACATATCATAATACATTTCCTTTGTTTGTTATTGAGCTGTTAACTTCTCTCTATTCCCTTTACTTCATGAGAGTGAATTATCACTCTTAATTATGTGTTCACTAATATATACTTTTCATTGCCCCCATACCCTTATTGGGAGTGGTGGGTGGGGAAATTTCTTTCCGATGTTTACTTGATGGAGAGACATTCATAAATGACTCACAAACTCGATCGCAAGCACTACATGTAGATGTTTACAAAATCGATGTCACCTATTGATCCCCATGCCAACACCACAACACACAGCATGGAGCTAGCATGACCATACCCGGATCGACAAACACAATAGGGATCGTCCATTTCTCGCCATGGGTAAATTTGTTTTCCTTTCGCTTTGCTCGTAAAACATTATTAAGTTGAAACAGTGATGAACTTGTGACACAATATTATGTTCGTCAATGGCTCAAGGCGCAAATGTGGTCAATACATAATGAAATGTATTGCTACACGAGGTGCATATTCATAGTGCATGTACGGTACATCATACATGTGAGTTACGGTAATTATAATGCATCATGAATAAAGGTGTTTTCAATTCTTACTCTTTCTTAAGTTATAGTGCCCAGGGTTTTTATTCTGTATTTGAATACTCAATACATGTATGTGTTCGTTCTTAAGTTTCAAAATATCCCATATATTTTTTTACATATTTTTCAAATTTTGTGCACCAAAACAATATTGCAGTCTGTAAAATGCCCATGGATGGCCTGAAAATATATAAGTTTCCTGTCAATTTCAGAAAGATTAAGTGTACACAAGGATGTAGAGGTACAATATGTAGGCGTACACAATGATGAGTATGCTTGAGTGATTTGAAACATTAGTTGACAGCGTAGTTATCATGGTTTAATATTCTTGGGAAATATTCAATTGCATCTCATAGAAAATAGAAGTCCACTTGCATTGTATGTCATGTTTTACATTGTTCATGTGTTGCTTGTAATATCATTGCTATTGAACCCGTAGATATATGTTTACTAACATAAAAACTAACAATATGTATGAATTCTTCCCTTGAGGCATACATTTGTAATCCAGGCATTTACTTTGACTGATCATATCTTGATTCAGTTGAATTGCCTCTGCCAGTCCAATATACATGTAAGAAAATGTTCATAATTTCTAAATTATATAACTGACAATTCATTATGTCATGTAAAACTTGATTGATTTTTACCAAATGCAATTCTGTGTCACCTTCTGCAAAAAACCTGTAGATAATAAATACAATCTTGTGTTGATGAATGGTGACTCAGCCATGATCCCAACCAGAGGCTACGATTATTCTTCTTAACAAATTTCATCAACATCCTATATTGATATAATCCTTGCCTGGAATAACAATATTTTCTATGAAATCAAAGGACAGATTATAGAGCAAAGGTAGTGTTTGAGGCACTTCATTCATAATACAAAGCTGAAATTGCAATATTTTTGAAGAGAGTGATTGTAAATTGAAATATTACTGACATGGTACATGTAAAATGGTCGCTGGAAGTTAAAACGTTCAATTAACTGTGTAATTTGTATTTTTAATGTTGAATCTTAATCACTTGGCCCTATACCTAAGGTCCCTTTTACAATGGCCTCTGAAACCAATATCACATGAGATCCTGCCCAGGACCATTCATCCTGGGTGGCTTAGTTGGCGGCGATTCTTGGTTTTAGATGGTTACAGGTCGATAGTTTGAAGGGTCATTAGTCCAAAAACCAAATACCTTAGTAATAAAGCCTAATTCTGACCCTAACTTTTACGGTAACTCTAACCTATAACCTAAGCCCTAATCCTAACCCTGACTTAACCCTATCCCAAACCCTGACCATTAACTCTAATTCTGACACTTACCCCCAACCCTAACCTTAACCCTATCACTAACTGTAATCCCAACCTATAATGCTATAAAACCTAATGTTAACCCTAACCTTTCTCTTATCCCTAACCCTAATCCAAACATAAAATGCCCTAAATCCTAACTTGAACCCTTTTCAGACTAATGGGCTGTTCCCTTTAAAGGCCATAGTAGTGAAAAGGGCACTGGAAATCAGACAAATACATTATAGCTGCTCTAAAGTGTACAAAAAGCAAGAAGAAAAGCAAATAGGTGGAAAACCTGAGGGGGATGAGAGTGTAAAGTTAAGTGCCAATATTAACACCATGTCATGTTGAGTGATTACCCTTACCTAAAAAACTAGCATTCTCTAAGCACTCACTAGGCATTCCATTGAATGGTAAAGAACCGCTAATGAATGCCTAAATGGTGAATGCCTCCAATACTATAACATTGAGCTAATAGACGGTTGTTAGCACTCAACCGCCTGTTTCTAAGCCCTCAACCGCTTATAGTGGTTCATAAGCGGTTCATAAGCCCTCCTCAGAGGCGAAATATGTAAATGAGCTAAGCACTCGAACCACTAGGGAGGCATTCAAACCACTAAGGAGGCATTCAAACCACCTAGCATTTAAACCACCTATCATCAAAAAAAAAAGGAAGCATTCCAACCGCCTAGGAAGCATTGAACCGCTAGGAAGCATACCAACCGCTTCAGAAGCATTCCAACCGCCTACAGGTTAGCACTCGAACCACTTATTAAGCCCTCAACCGCTATAAGTGGTTCGTAAGCTGTTCATAAGCCCTCCTCAGAGGCGAAATATGTAAATGAGCTAGGCCTCGAACCACTTAGTGGCATTCCAACCACCTATGAAGCACTCCAACCGCCAAAGAAATTTCCAATTGCCTAGGAAGCATTCCAACCGCCTATAGGCATTCCAACCGCCTATATGCATTCCAACCGCTTATAGGTATTCCAACCACCTGTATAATAGCACTTGAACCACGATATAAATAATAATATAGCTATAGCAATTCTACAAAAGTGAGGAATAGGAATGCACTGCAGAAAATCGCAAATGGTAAGCCCATAATATACCCCCATTTTTTATCCATTGTGACAGAGGCAGAGGCATTTTAATTGCAAATTCAGCTTAAAATTCAGTATTCACATCAATTGAGTGAACGCAAAGATGTAACAGTATACTTTTCCATATGATTTCCCGTATTTTTTTTTTCAAAAATAGCACTTGAACTTGAATCTTATAGGGTTGCTGTAGGAATTCTATGAGAGTAAGGATTAAGAATATGCACAAATTGAACTTGAATATATCAGCAAGTATATAGCCATGTCCCGGAGCCATGGGCATCAGCAAGATCCACTAAATTGCATCAAATTCATAACTGATAAATTGAGTAACATATCCTAGTCTGCACAGGTTAGGATTTCGACGTTGTATCAATACTGAAACAACATCGAAGTTTCAACCTAACCTGATTTCAACCCTTCAACCTAAAAGTTAGTTGATATCATGTTGAAATTTCAACGTTGATACAAGGTTGAAATTTCAACCTGATTTCAACCAACATTCAATGCAGAGCCCGGATGCAGAGGTTGAAATCAGGTTGAAGTTCATTTGCAAATACAGCCTGATTTCTGGGATCAGTGTACGTACACAAAATAATTATAGCTACATAATGATGTACCGGTAATTTGTCACTGTTGTTTGGTTTCATTGTTTGAGGTTTCATGCTCTTTGCTTGAGCTCTTCTTGCACCATATGAGTGCTTTTTAGTGGATATTTGTGCGTGGTATAAATGTACACTATTATTATTAATAATAATAATGCCCCAATATACATACTAACTAGCCTCTCCTTCCATATTTCAAGAAACTGCCTACATTACATCTAGTCATATTTAAGCTTACCTTTTATACATACACCATCCATATTGTGGCATATTATTGCACACAAAGATAACTACATGGATCACATGTATACATGTATGATGTTGTCCACATAATATGCATTGTCATGTAACATCCCAAATGTAAAAAGTGGAAAAATAAGGTCTATAATAAAGCTGGAAACATGAAAGGATAAAGATTCCATCATCTCTGCATTCACACCAGTTCAAAAATGGCAGTTAGAAATATATTCCCATCATGCACCTGTTTGACCCTTGGGTCAACCACTAAGGAATGCTAGTCAAGGCTATAGCAGAATGCCTAATTGAACAGAATGCCTATTACTTAGAAATTTTTAAACCGAATGCCTAATACTTAGAAATTTTTCAGTGGAATGCCTATTACTTTAAAAAAATTTAACCGAATGCCTAATACTTAGAAATTTTTTCAGTGGAATGCCTATGACTTATCCGAATGCCACCGAGGGCCTATAGCAAACCGCCTAATCCTAGAACCACTTGGAATGCCTAAGTTATGAATGCTTAGGAATGCCTATGTAAATAGTATTGAGCTTTATTGAGGGCTTAATGAGTAAATAGGCATTCGGTAGCATTCTTGTAAGGCATTCGGAATGCCTGTGAACCAGCTCTATAGGCATTCATTAGCTACTGAGTGCTAGTGACCATCTAGTACCTCTATCCTTAGCACTCGAGGGCTTGGCGAATAGCTACAGAATGCCAAATAGGCATTCATGTTTGGTAAGGGTAATTAGTTTGACTATAAAAGGTCTCAGTAATTATCTGATACAAACAAATACAGAGAATACTTATTATCCACAATCCCTTATTATGATTACAAAGCATCTCTAGTCATGGTAGTGATTCACTCTCATGAGTAGGTATTAAAAATAACATTTTTAATCAACATGTAATGTATGTTGATAGGCAAATGTCATATGTGACACGATCTGGTCCATCGAGGCCAAAGGAGGCATTTTTGAAAATTGAGTTACTATATTTATTACCTTATATATTACCTTGTATTCTTGCATTGCTTACATTTTGTAAATTTTTGCATTTCCTGAACAAAGGTTGATTAACAACACATAAGCATGTTAGGCTATTATACTGAAAACACCAAAGGTCTAGCATACTTGGTTCTAAAGTTATGTAGTTTTGATGTCTATTTTTTTATGTATTTTCTTGTACTTTACTACATATTTGTGCATTTATCTCAATTTCAAATTTGCTGCCTTAGGCCTCCATGGACCAGGTTGTGTCACATATCTGCCTTTAAAAAAAATAAAGATTAAAATCTGCCTTAGGGTGGGTTTTCAGTTATTTCAGGTGACTAGCAAAAGCATAGATAAATTCTATTCTGTATGTTTCAGAATGATAGATCTTCAAGTGTGTGCTGACCATAATTATCAATAATTTTACTATATTGCCCATGACTGGTATTAAAATTTAGCAAGGGGATTATAAAATAGGGCCTAATAATGTGATTCACTAGCATGTGATAATTAAGGAAATAAGAATCTTATATGTGACACGATCTGGTGATCTGGTCCATGGAGGCCAAATGAGGCAAATTTGAAAATTGAGTATAATTCTATCATATTGAAAAAAACCAAAGGTCTGGCATACTTGGTTCTAAAGTTACAAAGTTTTGTGATGTCTGTAGAACTGGCTCAGTTCCTTGAACTACGACGAGGCCGCAAAGTGGCCGAGAGGGCATGTGAAGCGCGCCCACCAACTGAGTGCTACATGTACTTCCATCGGGTAGTGGTCACAGCACTGGGTCCAGGACTATGATGTCTGTTTTCTTATGTATTTTACTGTATTTTGAAAACTCCATCTAGTTATGCCTTTATCTCAATTTCAAATTTCTTGCCACGCCTTTGCATGGCCTCTAGGGCTCCATGGACCAGATTGTGTCACATATGATACATTTCTGTATCAAAACATTCAAATTAGGTATTGTGTTTGACCTACAACACCATTATTAAGTTTTACAAAGTTAGAAAAACCAAATTTTATTTTGTGAGATAGACATTTGAAAATTGAAATAACGTACATTGTTGCACTAAATTGCACAGTGTGAGGCTGCATCAAATTATGCATTTGCTTGACACAAATTTACCCTCTACATTGTATATTGAATTGTTGCACTCACCGTAAATCCATGATTGTCATGGCAACTGAATCTTGTATATTTTGGAGAGAAATTTAAGATAGCTTGACAAATAGTGAGTCAGGTGTGCACTGTGCAACCAAGGTGATGGAGGTGACTGGTAGAGGCAGGTATCCTATTCAATGTACTACATTTTTTTTGTTTTGTATCATACTCATATTGTAAAGCAAGCAGCATGTTATACACACTTAAAACTACGGGGTCAAAAAATGACCCAAACGGGGTCATTTTTGACCCCAGCATAGTTATCAACTAAACACCATACCACGGATGGGGTCATTTTGACCCCATTGATCAGGGTCATTGCAATGACTACATATTTGGGTCAAATAGTAACCCCATTGGGGTCAAAATATTACCATATTTCGGGGTCAATTAAAAAAGGGTTGCCTTATTTGGGTTATTCAATATTGACCCCATTGGCTGTGGTCATTTCAATGACCACGTATTTTGGTCAAAATGTAACCCCATTGGGGTCAAAATATAACAACATTTCGGGGTCAAATGAAATGACCCATTTAAAAGGGTTGCTTATAATAGGGTTACTCAATAACCACATTTAGGGGTTGTTTGGATTTTTTTAGTATGATGCGATGGATGGTATTGCTGGTCCCACCAGGACATAAGTGTGTCTCTGCACACTAGCATTACATAAGCAGCAAATTTATACATAGGCCTAATGCATCTGTGTATCACACTGACACGCCTCATGACAGTTCACACATTATAAGCTTACATGATATCATTGATGTAAGCTTATAACAACTGCAGACAAGACATCCGGCCACGACAGCATGAAATTGTCCGAATCTGCATTCATAGACAAGGGTCTATCCTTGCATCCTTGCAGTCCCACTTTCCCAAGTAACTTTTCATATTCCATCATGCAGACACACGACAATCCGCTGAGCACAATCAGAACAAATATGCCGCTGATGTGACGCGGGAAGCTGATGCACACCGTACGTGCAAATAGTTCCGAAATGCAAGTCATTTTAAAGTTGTAAAATTGGGCAGCGTCAGTCAAAAAATTAGCTATATTTAATAATCAAAAAACATTAATTGCAGCTCATGTTTAAACTCATTTATGAATTGAGATTTTCAAAGCTGAACATTGAAACTGATATCAATGCGCGACAGTATCGGCAAAATGACCCCGAAGTTTTTGACCATGTTCGTCGTGGTTAAAATGACCTTGTGAATGCGGTCAAATTAAAACAGTACAACCCCCTTACGGGGTCAAAACAACCCCAAACATGGTCAATTCAAAATGACCACGGAAAATATAACCCCGTAGTTTTTAGTGTGTATTTGACAAGTTTATGTGCATACATGCACCACTCTTTTATTCATCAGATAGAGCTTTTTTTTCTACAATTCAGTGGAAGTTTTGTTTAGACATTTTAAAAGGGCATTTCGTGATCTACAGCGTCGTCCCCACACTTTTTTTTTACTTTTATACCACTGAAAATCTCTGGCTACATAATGTTTAAATACAGACAATTTCTTACAGATTAATTTGTTTAACAGAAATATTGCCAAATTTAAATTCTGGTGTACCAGAACGTAATTCAACACAGTGGCCTTATGGAACAGTGTACTACATATAAATGTAATCATGCATAACTCGCAAACATAAAATCGGAATCAACTTAAATTTTAGGGAAATGCTTTTTTCATGAATATCTTTTGAAAAATATCATAAAAAGAAGATGCTACTCTCTAAATTAGAAAGACTTAAAATTTAAATCTCAGTTGAGACTTGAAAATTTTTAAGTCTTTAAGATTTATTTTACGCGAGGTTTGATTTAAATTTTCTTTGGGATCGGGAAAAAGAAATTCTATTTTTAAATCTTTCGAAAGACTTAAACAGTAAACCAATCACAACGCGATGGTGCGTGCACGTGATCAAATCGATACGTTTTTCTTTCTTCTCAGCCGCCATCTTTCTTTTGCGATTTCGTGTGGTGGCGAAAGCGAATGACTGAATGAAGTGATATGGACGAATTTGTTTGGCAGAATGGCATCCCAGATGCTGTAATTGCCAATGTCAGTGACTATAACTTCCATGAGAAAGCTTACATTGTTGTGCATGTGCACGAAGGGCAAATGTGAACATTATCTTCAATCGCCGAGGTAGTAGTCTGTGCTGCTGTATAAGCTTACCTATGCATTATACACCTAGGATTCAATTTCTGCATTTGACACATATCACAATTACTAGTATTAATATTATGATATTATGTTTGGATGTCATTGTGTTTATTATGGAGCTGCAATAAAAGAAATCAATATTTGCCTGAATAAATTGCACATTTTGAGTCTGTGTTGTTGTTTTTTCTGCATCCCAACTCCTTTGCAAATTTTAAATCTCAAGAAGATTTATTTATAAGTAAATCTTGAAAAGATTTAAAGGTAAAACTGAAAAGATTTAAATTTCAAGTCCAAGAGATTTATATTTTAAGTCTTTTGTGGTTTTAAAATTTTAAGTCTTAACAAAGACTTAATTTAAATCCCAAAGGGTTCGTCACTAATAACAGTCTCTGTTAGATTTAAAAGTAAGTCTTTTAGATTTAAAAATAAGACTTTGTAATTTAGAGAGTAGGATCACAAAATACTCCTTAAATATCAAAGAACAGAAGAAACAATGAAGATAAAGAGAAGAAAGGGAATCTTCCATTTTGATAAGATGATGGGTAAAGGTATATATGGGAGAGGGGCAAGTTACCACTCCTGGCTCGAAATACCGGGACGAAATTGACCAAAAGTTGTAAAGTGCATGCCCGGTTTTAGGCCACAGTTGACCTCATTTTGTTCCATTTTAGCATTAAAATTGTAAAGTTTTGCATGCTTAATGACCATTTCTCCGAGTGGAGTTATTTAAGTAGCAGGTCAGCAGGTAGACCCTCCCTCGGGTCCGTGGAGAACGACTGGTAATGTAGATTAGGGATCACTGAATTTTAGCGTTCAATTTAGGAGGTGTGATTAGTGTAGTGGCATCAATTTTGTAGAAAGAGGAATTGGTTTTGGGCGCTGGGAAGTGGTTTTGGTCGCTGTGTATTTAGAATCGGGTGGGGTGGGGGAGGGGGTGAAGGACTATGGCATATTTTGATAGGCTATTATGTAATTATGTATCGGTCCATTATCCAGGCCGGACCGAACCGAGACTGTGGGACAGTCTAGTCAGCAGGACGTTTTGGAAATTTTGGCACCTCTGGCTCAGTTTTGGAGCTCTTGGACCTGGTACACCCCTGATGGTTGACTAATATTACTTGTTCATGTATGTATGCAAAAATAAGCCCTTGTTAAATCATTGATTAACTGTGCAAAGTTCCCCATCTTACCTGCTCCAAATATATAGCTGCTTAACTAGAAAGCACCATAGATCCTAAAAAGATATAAGGTCTATCAGGGTCCCTGACTAGACTGAGTTTTGGGGTCTTTTTGCACAGTAAAATTGTAGGGGACCCTATTTGATAACCATGTCAGAACTGGTATGTCCACAGACACAAAACAAGTCTTTTAGACCCCATAGTTTTGGAGATTAATTTGCTGGATCTATAGAGGAACCCTGATTCAAATATATGACATTAACCATTTATGTGCTGAACTATTTGGTAGAAATTCCATCCTTACAGGTGTTAATGTTCACAGGTTCACAATGACAGTACTCAGTATCATGTTACCAAGTCACAGATCCCATTGCTCATCTGCTTGTCAAATTGTCCCACATTTATCTTCATCTTTTAGTTACGCAAATATACGCTGAGTCAGCAAATGTTGTCATGTCTCAAATGCCTCAATTGAGGAATCAAGGCAGACTATTGAATGTTGAATGAAGGGGAGGTTAAGACATGTTGAATTTTGAATAAGTAGGATTGAGTTTTCAGGCAGGAGATATGCCTCGATTTTGAAGTGGCGTTTGGTAGTCATGAGGTGGGTGTTGGCATCCAGTGGCACATTTTGATCCAGATTTCCTATTCTAATTCATTGTTATTTTTGAGTGAACATGAGGACAGGAAAAGAATCTGCCCAGTGGCTAGACTGAAGTGTATTATGACTTACTATTTTGATAGTGAATTAGATGAATGTTCACACTTTAAAGTGTGCATGGTTTGCGGTCTACACAAGGAATCAAAAGAACATACAATAGATCATCGAGCATGTCCAGGCATAGATACAGCAGGCTTGAGAATTTTCCTTTTTTTAAAGGAATTCCCTTTTCTTTTTCTTTCTGTGGCACAAATATGCGCATTTCCCCCCCTTTTTAGCCTGTTTTGAGCATTTTTTCCATATTTTATGGGCTTTCAGATTTTTCTTGTTTTTTCATTGAAATGTATTTTCATGCCTGATACAGAAAATAGATTCAGATACATTTATGAGAGAATACATTTTCTTAGAAATCACCAAGAATTGTTTCTGATTTGTAGAGCACCCAATGTATCTGATGGAGGGTTATTGGGAGTCAAATGTTAAATGGGGTTTAACTTAATATTTGTTATCCATTGCCAGTTGATCCATGAATAGGATTTCAGGTTTATGGTAAAAATAAATGTTAGGGTTAAAAATAGGCTTATGGGTAGGGTTTGAAGGTGAAATGAGAAAGGATACAGTAGGCTATGAGTATGAGCTGCAAGAACAACATTGTGCGGTATATATTAAAATAGATATAAGTTTATATATGTCATGTTAGGTTTAAAATTGGATGTCAGGTTTCTTTAAGCCCTGAGGGTGAAGGCCTCGAGGCTCTGTTGAATGCTTCGAGGGTCTGTTACATCCTGAAGTAAGATACATTTGGTTATCATGTGGCTAGCATCTAGGGTGTGTCTGTGTCAAATTGTCATAGATGGGTAGGAGTTATGTGCTCAATTGAATAATTAGTTTATCACTGGACACATCCATAGGAATACAGGATGTCATAGGATACCCATGACATCAGAACTCTTTAAGCTACATGGGACGTGGATATAAACATGCTGATGCATGGTTTTAGACTGAAATCAATATTCAAATGAAAAGTTTGCAACAATTTCTTTTATCAATTATTTTTGACAACTGTTTTTTCGCATAAGTGTTGATATAATGAAGCTGAAAATAGACCTCTATATTGGCAAAATTTGTTGAAACCCTTTTACACCATTTTTATTACCTTCCATGTGCAGCACTTTCTTTCTTTCCTTTCTTTCTTTCTTTCTTTCTTTCTTTCTTTCTTTCTTTCTTTCTTTCTTTTTTCTTTCTCCTTTCTTTCTTTTGTTTGTTCATTCCTTTTTCTTTCTTTTCTTTTTCTTTTCTTTTCTTTTCTTTTCTTTTCTTTTCTTTTCTTTTCTTTTCTTTTCTTTTCTTTTCTTTTCTTTTCTTTTCTTTTCTTTTCTTTTCTTTTCCTTTCCTTTCTTTCGGTTCTTTCTTTCTTTCTTTCTTTCTTTCTTTCTTTCTTTCTTTCTTTTTCTTTCTTTCTTTCTTTCTTTAATTCTTTACTTTATTTATTTACTTCTTTACTTTATTTATTTATTTATTTTCTTTCCTCCTTCCTTAAGCTTTCTTTCTTTTTCTTAATTTTTTTTTGACAGTCTCTTGTTTAGTTTCCTTTTATCATGATTACAACTCAGAACTCATAGCAACTTACAAAATTCATTTCAGTTTGGAGTTAAGTTGAAGAAAGGTTGTGTAGAATAAAAACTAGACCAAATAATTAGTGTGACTAAGTGTAAAGGATCTATGGTATTTAACAGGTTTAGTGCAGAGGATGCTCTGTGTTCATAACTAATATAGACAAGATCTGTCCATTTACAGGTTGTAGGAAGTCAGAAAAATAATCCTTTAATGCTTGTTAACATCAAAGTTGTTGCAGTAAAGATTCATCTCTGATATTTGTGAATCATCTTTGAATATTTAAACAAATAAAAAACAATTGACAACTTATGAATAAATAAATGAATAATTTTAATTTATCACCGTGTCAACAATTTCATTTCTTCTACATGTGTAGTGCCTAATGGGCTAAAATGGAAATTGTTAATTTCAAATAATATTGTCAATGTCAATGAAACTGTTTTACATGAATAAAAGTGAAATTTTAACCTTTTATGTGATCAAACAAAATCAGTCAGAAGTCGGAAATTTATGCTCTTGTTGACATAACAAATATCCCAACATGGCGACATGAATTTGGAGTTGCCAGAAAACAAACACCAAAACATCTTTTGGGGAAAAATGGTATATCTTCAATATGAAAAGTCCAAATTTTCAAATGACGAACAGCTTTTCCTCCCAGCTACATACACTTTAAATACAAATCATTCGATGACTAAAAAAAATGTTGAAAATATAAATTTTTGATAATTTGCCATAAAATTTGTATTATGTCGCGAATTAAAAAAAAATCTAAATTATTTGATATCAGAAGGAAATTCCCATGTCCCACAAAAAATATTGTGCAAACGTTGCTATCCGATACAATTGAGAAAATGTCATTTATAATACAGGAAAAAAAATTCTTTCGTAATATGTTTAGTGTCCCCCTTGTACTTATATGCAGTATGCTCTTTACATACATGTGGGAAAATGTTGAAAGACCCCTTTATTAAGAGAAGGAATTAGGGGTATTCTTCTTGCTTCGACAAATTATAATTCAATAGTTTAAGTGGCAAATCACAGGGCTCTGATTAGCCTAATAACCAGGCATTAAAAGGTTTAGAACACGTTTTGTGTTTGCTAGGTATGTACGCTTACAAATATATTATGGAGAGGTCAATAACCTGATATGAAGGAAAGGATAATTCTTCACCATGCTTACATGTCAATAAAATCATCTAAATAATAATTCAATCATTTCTGCATGGATCTTCAGTATGACTCATTCATTCCCTCTATTTCTTTCATATGATTTTTCAAGTTGTTGATTTTTATCATTTACGCACCTGATATTGTGCTGCTGTCCTTTCACAATTCCTAGTAAGATCACATACTCAATCATGACTTGCACTTGCAATCAAGTGAACGATATTTTTAAATTGATAATGAGACTAATTAAATAACATTAGATTTTCAAATAATTTCTTAAAGAGTCTACTTTTGCAAGTTACTTTTGAACAAATTAACCAAGTCATTCTAAATTCATTTACTTTTTCAGTCCTGAACCCCCCCCCCCCATTTTCTCCAGTTGGATCCCCAAAAGTTGGACCTGCAAAAGTTAGACCCCCAAAAGTTGGACCCCCAATTATGTACATGTAGTAAAGAGCCTGGGCTAGTGCTACCCCTGGTTGAGTGGCATGGTAAATATTAAAAGACAAAAATAAATACTTAACATGCTTAATTTCACAATGATATATCATATACTAGTAATCATGCATGTATATTTTAACATCATTGAAAATAATGTGAAAATTATTACTTAGTTGATTATCTTTTTAAATGAAAAAAATCAAAAATTGTTGTCAAGCATTTTACAAAAAAGCTATGTGCTGTTTTTTTGGTTTTGTTAGAAAAACAAGCTAAGTGGTATGTGGCCACTTTTTTTACTTTTTATTAGTTTTATGGCATTAGGCGACGAAAAAAGAAAACCCTGTTCTACGCCCCCGACCGACCCAGATTTTGAACAAATTGGGGAAAAAAATTTTCCGGTACAAATAAATGCCGACCCATTTCTATAATTTCAGGAACAATTTTTTTTTTTTTTGTATTTTCCCAAATTGCAAATATGACCGACCCTACTTGAACAGTAGAACAGGTTTTCTTTTTTTCGTCGCCTTATGCTGTAAAAGGGCTTCACATACTTAAATGTGTTTGAAAGATAAACCTTCTTTTTTTTGCCTAATAATAACATACTAGTCTGTATACATTGCAATTCATTATTCATATACTGTAGGATGCAGTGACTGATTAGGTAGGCATGAATCATATAGGAGATGTATATGCAATAAACATTAATTTTATGTTATCATATCTAATGGTGGGGAACTCAAATAGAGGAAATAACTCCCATTGGAGCGGATGTTGATGCATATGGAACGCACCAGGATTAAATGTGGTTCTTTGGTGGAAGATGGGGAGAGAGATCCAATGAGAAGAGAAGGGGGGGGGGGGGCACCACTGAATAGAGATAAGTAGGTAGAAGAGAAGAGGAAAATTATATGAATAATCAAAATGTGCTATTCCAGTTGAAATCCATATACCCCCATGGAAGGCATGACCTTAATCTCCCACACAGGTGGTGTATATTTCAACGGACAAGAGTCACCCATTCAGGTAACACCATTTGAAATTCACACTCCCTGTGTGGGTCAGGTCAGGTCTTCCATAGGGGTTGTATGGGTTTCAACTGGAATAACCAGAGTGTGGACTAACCATATATATATATGCATGATGAAAATGTATAATGCTTTGCAGATATCAATTTGAGAAGTCAAACATTTTTATATGCTATTGGACTATTGTAGTTGAAATCCATATACCCACTGTGGAAGTCATGCCCTAAATCTTCCACACAAGGAGTGAGAATTTCAAATAAGATTACATGAACAGATGACTTCCATTTGAATTCTACACCCCCTGTGTGGAAGATAAAGGTCATGTCTTCCATAGGGGGTGTATGTATTTTAACTTGAATAGCCCAATTTAGCTTGTCACATGATATACCGCTGCACTTTCAACAAAGTGAAATGAGCTCAAATGGTTTCAAAGCAGTCTTATCATTTGTTGGAATGCCAATTCAGTCAATGAATGAGCTAAACCGACTCATATAAGTAAGTACCCATAGAGTAGTGAATTGAGATCCCATCTCGGCATAAATTATTCCTGTCTAGAGTGTTCCCTATCTTGAGGCTGTAGGTATAGCTGTCCCACTCAAGGTGTATGTCTTAACACACCCTCACCGTAAGTATGGTAAGCTTGCTTTACTAAGTGCACCTGTAATAGGTCTCAATGAAGCTAGCACCATGAGCACTGTGCAATACTCTATGATAGGATATGTACCCTGGTATGTCCAAATTATTTTTTTTCCAATTATTTATTATTTTGAATGTAGCCACTGATTCACATTTTGCCAAAATAAATAATTTATTTTAGTAATTTTGATTCCAATTCAGATTTTTTGGAATCAATCCGAGCAAGAGTTGGATTGAATGCTTACAATTGCAAACAATGCAAAATAGTGGTAAATAATGCAAAATAATGGGAACAATGCAAAATAATGTAAAATAGTGGACAATATTGGGAACGGGTATTTGAATAGTCATAGCATAGCTGTGACTAGCAAATTTTAAAAATAAATAAACAGCTGTGAAGACTAAAAAGATGATACATGCCTCTGCAAGACTATATTTAAATGTAACATTTCAAAAAGTACTTGACTTCTTTTCTTCCATGCTTAAAATTAAACAATGTATACCCTGCCCAATAAACACGCTGAAACTTGCTCAAAAATGATGAAATTAATGTGAGATCTTTTCTCACTACCTCTAAATTTGTTCACAACACACCTTATATCACTTCACCGTGCAAACCACTTTTGCATTCTGTGAAAAAAATGTGGACCTGGTTTAGAAAATTCAAAATTTCTTGGGGATATATTTTACAAATTGATCCCATCCCAATTGACATTCATCACCTGTATATAATATTATAATAGCTGGGTTAATTGCTTTCATTGATCACAGGGCTATTCCACTTGAAATCCTTACACCCCCTATGGAAGATATGACCTTAATCTTCCACACAGGGTGTGTGAATTTCAAATTGTGTTATACCTAAATGGGCAACTCCATTTGAAATCTATACCCCCTGTGCAGGAGATTAAGGTCATGCCTTCCATAGAGGGTGTATGGATTTCAAGTGGAACAGCCCATTGATGGTTTACGTTTCTCTCCTCTCTCACTTTGACCTGGTTCAATGGGTTTTTGTTTTTCAACGGTGCACCACTAATGTACATTACTAATTGCAGTTTGGGAAAACCTGTTATTGACTCCGTGGTGGGAAAGTACCTCCTCTGTTGCCATTTATAATTAGATGGTGTGCATTGGGAATATTAAAAACAAATCATTGATTTTATTTAATAGAGTTGGTAAATACTATCATGACTAAAAAGAAAGAAAATATGTAAAATATTTGTCACAAACTTGTGGACCAATTTGCCATATCATTGACTGTCAGTTTGTCTCGTCTCTTTTAAGAGATATTTAAAAATATCCTGATCAGTGCTGATTGAATATTCATTCAAAAGGATTTATATCATACTAGGTTTCATTGCACTGCCACTGTAATCCTTTTAATGTGAGTGTTCCTTCTTTCCAATCATGTGTTTACATGTACTTTCAAATAAAATATATATAAAGAAAAAAATAATGATAAGTCATTTTGATCAAATGGTAAACTTGCAATTTGGCAAAATTTGCATTTTAAAAAGTGCAGTATTGTGATTTGTTACAGGTACTCACCGTACAGATAAACCTTATACCAATACTCACAATAACTGAGCTATTTTGTATTTTGTTTTTCCACCAGGTTCAGAATGGGATAAAGCTAGACGTCTACAAGAAAAGATGAGGACTAACTTAAATATGGCAAAAGAGAGACTGGAAGTACTAAGTAAGTGTTCGATAACTGCTATAGTCCATTTGGCTTCCTCAAGACATCGATAAAAAGAAGACATTTTAATCAAAGAAGCAAAGAAAATAAATAACATATAAAAAGCAATTCCCAACAGTTAAAAGCAATCAAAGGCCCAAATTAACAAAATTACGCATCACTGGCCAAATATTGTGTGTTTAACATATTAAAATAATCTATTTCTTCTACCTTATAAATTCAAATTTGAAACAAACTAAATTATGATGTCATCGGTCTTGGCCATCCAATTTTCCTCATTCCAATACATAACCAAATGACATCCTATATGATCCCTCTCTATCATATTTCCCCATCAATGTTTGTGTAGTCATGTTATATGACCAAATACCCCCAGATCTTTTTAATATCGGGCAAAACTCACAAATTGTGATTAGCCTCACACAAATTGCAATTCTAGACCTGGAGGGTGGATGAATTGATGAGATTTGTAATGGGGAGTTGATATTGTGGTTGGAGCTACTTGATGAGTCATACTTTAAGCTAAGAGCAAGGTGTTCAGATGGAACTGCTGAATTTTGTCTCAGTTTGATTTTGATTCCCTCTTATATCAAAACAGTTTTGGAGGTTGTATACTGATTGATATTTAAAAGGTAAATAATAAAGAAAATTGGCGGCCTATATACCTCATCCAGCAGAGTGTTTAGCAATACAAAGTCGTACAAGACATATGTTTCAATATTTGCAGATTTGCATTAGACCTCAGTATTTTTTTTACACTTTAAGTATCTGTTGACCCGGCTAAAGTGGTAAACAGGTTAACATCTTTTGTTGTCATTAACCTAACTACACTCTCAAAGAAGCTATGTAAAAAATGTTGAAATTTACTTTATTTTTGTAACATAAAGGCTATTTACATTTTCGGTAGCCCCTATACACCATAATGCAAATTATGTGCACCAACGGCCTTAAATTGACATCATTATCAAACTTGATAGCACACCTTTCAATCCCATCACTCCATGCAAACACATCCTAAACCAGTATACTTGAAAGTACTTTATAAATTATAACTAACTAAAAAACCCAAATTTAGTATAGTTCAGGTACCACACTACCCCACTTAGCATCACCATATTCACAACTCTGATGAAATGAACATCCCAATCATGCTGACAACATAACTTCCAATCTGCCATCTCTGTATTGAAGCACATCCTGACCAAATCACTTATACTAAGGCATGTCCTAAGGGTAGCGATGACTCACAGCCTCATTGAGCCTGCCTGATGTCCCATTTATACCAAGCATGGACTAAATGGTTTGATGTCCCGTTACGCAGGCTACCAATGGACCAATTAATTACATGTCCCTCTCATTCACAAGCGATGCTTGTATCTGAATGCTCATTGAAGTCGTAACTGTTGTTTCTGTATGTGTCATGATATGGATGCAATGGCTCACCAGTGTGGACCATAAAGGGCCATACAGACTCCAAATATTCAACCATTTTTGTTCAACAGTTTATAATTCAATCTATTTTAGTTCATTTTTATCATCTAAAAATGTTTGTTGATGGAAAATCAATTATATTTCATGCAGAATGTCTGTTGGAAATATTTTTTCAATTTTATGTCAGCAACCATTCCTTAGAAGTTAAAATTTCTAAACATGATTAGAAGTAGACAAGCCATGTTGCAACGAATATGCTATGTCGAATAAAAAGTCTGTAGCAGACCTATACCTCTCTCACCCTGGTGCCCTTTGTCATGTTTGTGAGTGTGTGATATAATAGGTCTGACGTTTAGTTCAGTTCGGTTCACTTTCACCAATACCAATTTGACTCTTCATTTTCATCTGTAAAAGTGATTTGCTATCCAAAGTTTTAATACAATTTGAACTACTATATCTACTAAGTCTACTAAAATTCATTTTGATTCTTGGAAACAATTTCCACTTGTTATTATTTTGAGCAGATGACACAAAGTGAAACATGTCCAGATTTGAGATCAATGTCAGATGAAAATAAAGGTGAAAAAAGAAAGAGAGGATTATTGGCAGTATGAGAATAATCATTCCTAAATCAAAAATGGAGTCATGAATGGACAGTATTTTCCCTTTGGTGTAATTATCAATACCCATGCTATTTGAGACTTTTTTTTTTTATCAATCTTTGGTGATTAATTTTAGTGCTTCTCCACATAATATGCAGATCTTAATGTTTATGTTGCATGCATGGAGAGGAACACAATATAATGAATGATACTTAGTAATAAAAATATGAATTATTATAAATTATTATAAACGCTGAAACAACCTCAGGGCGATTCACATACATAAATTACAGAAAAGTAGAAAGATGATACCGTATGAAAAGTATTTAGTATTTAGCAGAATGGCAAGTGAAGAGTTTCCATTAAAATAAGATCATGTACAATGTAACTATCATCCTACAATATCCAGGTCATCATATCACATTTGCATAATTTGAATAAAGTTTACGCATAGAATAAATGTGATGATTCTCAAGCGATTCATTATCAGGGGACTATGGGAGAGATCTTTTAGTGATTTTTATATGACTCACGGTGTATATGAATAACAATTGGGCACAGATAGGGAGAGAGAGGTGCATGAATTACCATAGAGAATTGAATTTAAACTTAAGTAAAGTGTATTAAAATTGATAGTTTTTTGAAAGTTACACAGTATTGTTTACTTTTTATGAAATTAGCAACTGTAAAATTCTACCAACATTTTGTAAATATTGTAAAGTTGGGTAAAATTTAAAAAAAGTTGTGGCAATATTTGCTAGGTTCAGAGTGTAAACAAACCTGTATGATTTTTTAAACAATCATTTTAACAGTTTGACTGCTCAGTGCCAGAATTGGGAAAATGCACAGGGCCGGATTTACCATAGGACCAGATGGGCCTGGGCCCAGGGCCCCCAAAATTGCCCTGTGCAGTGGGCATCTTCCATTTTAGCTGAAAAACACCATGTTTTGGGCCAAAATAACCTGCAGAAAAAAAAAATATGTGCTGTTTTTGATCATAGTTTTAAAAATATAGATTGGGTTTTTAAAGTAGGGTGTCAACTTAGGGCTAGCATTATAGGGCAGTATATGTTGGTGGCATTAACCCAAAACTTCTGAAAATGGGGTGTTATAGCATTTTGCATGTGGACTCTTTGCCTAAATGTTGTAGGGCATGTAGTTAATGTTAAATTTTATGTGACATATGCCAGTACATTAGATTTATGTCATTCATAATGCTCGATTGATTTCATTTCATTTAATGCTTAGTGCTAGCATGATGTTATGATTATCTGCATGATTTCATCATCAAATCATTTTGTATCTGATTTTTATCTCATTCAGACTATTTGGTCTATTAATTTATAATTATTATTATATCATTTACTACAAAACAATAGTTTATATTTCTTATTATACCTCTTGCAGTCATTTCAGTCATTTGCTATGAAATCATATTCTGCTTCTGCATGTTCTCATGCATTTCCACTTCACATCTCATATTTATTAATTTTTCACCTATTGCTCTTCTATTTTTGTTTGCCTCTTGCTAGCCGCCCTCCTTGTCTCCTGTGATAAGTCTCCTCAGCACCAAAATGCACAAACCCTCCACAAATCTGCCACCAGAAAACGAACCATTATGACAGAATCGGAAGACGATGGAAATACACCGTCCACAAGTGCTCAACAGTCTCCAAGTAAAAGAACTTTACGCTCAACTGGAAACAGTAGAGGAACAACCAAAGTGCCCAATTCCCTATCCCATGGGAATGCCAATAAAGGAAACAGTACTAGTCGTGTTAGTAGTGCTCCTACTAGAGGAAATGCCAAAGGAATTGCATGCAGGAATGCTTATCCGTCCTCGCTATCTCAAGCTTCTAGAACAAAAGGTGTGGTTATGCAGTGATACCAAGTCATTATTTTATTGTTGTTGTTGTACAAGTCATTATTTTATTGTTGTTGTTGTTGTTGTTGTTGTTGTTGTTGTTGTTGTTGTTGTTGTTGTTGTTGTTGTTGTTATTTTCATGTTTGTTCAATTCCTTCAGCAGTCTATAATATCAAATTGATTAATTCAAATAAAACAATTCATCGAGTGGCCATGGGCAGCGGCATTAGACATACATGTTACAAGACTACCAAGTGACAGGTGATGGATCACACACACACAAATGAATAGGCACTTTTTTGATAATTTTCATCAAGGTTACTCAAAACTTACCTAGGTAGTTTACTATACAGCAGGGGTTTCTGTCTTTTTGATATGTTATGAAAAAAAATATTTACAGACAGAAATAAAAATCAATCGACGAAGAGTGTTGTTAAGGGATTTAAAATGAGCGTTTATTGCGTTTCGACAGTATTTTTTGTGGGACATGAGAGCACCGCAGACCTATCGAATTGCATTCTGAATACGAAGCATGTCTTTCTGATGTCAAATAATTTT